>NC_037671.1:119658025-119840502 GCF_003255815.1 Theropithecus gelada
AAAATTCTTTTCTTTAAGAATGTTGAATATTGGCCCCCACTCTCTTCTGGCTTGTAGAGTTTCTGCCGAGAGATCTGCTGTGAGTCTGATGGGCTTCCCTTTGTGGGTAACCCGACCTTTCTCTCTGGCTGCCCTTAAGATTTTTTCCTTCATTTCAACTTTGGTGAATCTGGCAATTATGTGTCTTGGAGTTGCTCTTCTCGAGGAGTATCTTTGTGGCGTTCTCTGTATTTCCTGGATTTGAATGTTGGCCTGCCCTACTAGGTTGGGGAAGTTCTCCTGGATGATATCCTGAAGAGTGTTTTCCAACTTGGTTCCATTTTCCCCCTCACTTTCAGGCACCCCAATCAGACGTAGATTTGGTCTTTTTACATAATCCCATACTTCTTGCAGGCTTTGTTCATTTCTTTTTCTTCTTTTTTCTTTTGGTTTCTCTTCTCGCTTCATTTCATTCATTTGATCCTCATTCGCTGATACTCTTTCTTCCAGTTGATCGAGTCGGTTACTGAAGCTTGTGCATTTGTCACGTATTTCTCGTGTCATGGTTTTCATCTCTTTCATTTTGTTTATGACCTTCTCTGCATTAATTACTCTAGCCATCAATTCTTCCACTTTTTTTTCAAGATTTTTAGTTTCTTTGCGCTGGGTACGTAATTCCTCCTTTAGCTCTGAGAAATTTGATGGACTGAAGCCTTCTTCTCTCATCTCGTCAAAGTCATTCTCCGTCCAGCTTTGATCCGTTGCTGGCGATGAGCTGCGCTCCTTTGCCGGGGGAGATGCGCTCTTGTTTTTTGAATTTCCAGCTTTTCTGCCCTGCTTTTTCCCCATCTTTGTGGTTTTATCTGCCTCTGGTCTTTGATGATGGTGATGTACTGATGGGGTTTTGGTGTAGGTGTCCTTCCTGTTTGATAGTTTTCTTTCTAACAGTCAGGACCCTCAGCTGTAGGTCTGTTGGAGATTGCTTGAGGTCCACTCCAGACCCTGTTTGCCTGGGTATCAGCAGCAGAGGCTGCAGAAGATAGAATATTTCTGAACAGCAAGTGTACCTGTCTGATTCTTGCTTTGGAAGCTTCCTCTCAGGGGTGTACTCCACCCTGTGAGGTGTGGGGTGTCAGACTGCCCCTAGTGGGGGATGTCTCCCAGTTAGGCTACTCAGGGGTCAGGGACCCACTTGAGCAGGGAGTCTGTCCCTTCTCAGATCTCAACCTCCATGTTGGGAGATCCACTGCTCTCTTCAAAGCTGTCAGACAGAGTCGTTTGCGTCTGCAGAGGTGTCTGCTAGGTTTGTTATTGTTTACTGTGCCCTGCCCCCAGAGGTGGAGTCTACAGAGACAAGCAGGTTTCTTTTTTTTTTTTTGAGACGGAGTCTCGCTCTGTTGCCCAGGCTGGAGTGCAGTGGCCGGATCTCAGCTCACTGCAAGCTCCGCCTCCCGGGTTCACGCCATTCTCCAGCCTCAGCCTCCCGAGTAGCTGGGACTACAGACGCCCGCCACCTCGCCCGGCTAGTTTTTTGTATTTCTTAATAGAGACGGGGTTTCACCATGTTAGCCAGGATGGTCTCGATCTCCGACCTCGTGATCCACCCGTCTCGGCCTCCCAAAGTGCTGGGATTACAGGCTTGAGCCACCACGCCCGGCCTAGGCAGGTTTCTTTGAGCTGCTGTGAGCTCCACCCAGTTCCAGCTTCCCAGCAGCTTTGTTTACCTACTTAAGCCTCAGCAATGGCGGCGCCCCTCCCCCAGCCTCGCTGCTGCCTTGCCGGTAGATCACAGACTGCTGTGATAGCAATGAGGGAGGCTCCGTGTGTGTGGGACCCTCCCAGCCAGGTGTGGGATTTGATCTCCTGGTGTGCCTGTTTGCTCAAAGCACAGTATTGGGGTGGGAGTTACCCGATTCTCCAGGTGTTGTGTGTCTCAGTTCCCCTGGCTAGGAAAAGGGATTCCCTTCCCCCTTGTGCTTCCCAGGTGAGGCAATGCCTTGCCCTGCTTCAGCTCTCGCTGGTCGGGCTGCAGCAGCTGACCAGTACCGATCGTCCGGCACTCCCCAGTGAGATGAACCCAGTACCTCAGTTGAAAATGCAGAAATCACCGGTCTTCTGTGTCGCTGGCGCTGGGAGTTGAAGACTGGAGCTGCTCCTATTCGGCCATCTTGCTCCGCCCCCCTCTTTCTTTCTTTCTTTCTTTCTTTCTTTCTTTCTTTCTTTCTTTCTTTCTTTCTTTCCTTCTTTCAGGTGTTTTTCTATTTTTTATTGCAGTAGCTAGAACTTATAGTATGTAGAATAAAAGTAGTGAGAGCCAACATCAGTAGTTGTTCCTGATCTTGGATGGAAAGCAGTCTTTCACTATTGAGTGTGACGTCAGCTATAGGCTTTTTGGAGATACATTTAGTCAAGTTGAACATTTTCCTCTATTTCTATGATTCTGAGAGTTTTTATCACAAATATGTGTTGAATATTGCCCATTGTTTTTTCTACATTGATTTATATAGTCATTTAAATTTTATTCTTGTATTCTGTTGATATGGTGGATTACATTGATTTTCAAATGATGAATCAGCCTTGATACCTGGAATAATTCCCATTTCATCATGGGGCTTAATTTTTAATATACATTGTTGTGTTTTGTTTGCTACTATTTTGTAGAGGACTTTTATGTCTAAGTTCATGAGAGATATTGGTCTTTAGTTTTCCTTGGTTATACTGACTATGTCTGGTTTTGATATCATCAACGATTTCAGACCAAATGATTTGAGAAGCATTCCCTCATCTCTATTATATGGAGGAGATCATGTAAAATTGTTGGTTATCCTTTATTAAATATTTGGAAGATTTCATCAGTGAAACCATCTGGGCCTGGAGACCTCTTTCTTAGCAGCTTTTAAATTATAAGTTATATTTCATGTATCATCATAGGGCTATTTAGATAGTTTAATCTTGGTTGAGTTTGGTAGTTGCGGTCGTCAAGGAATGAGTTCATTTATTCTAAGTTTTAAAATAAGTGAACATAAAAATATTTTTAATATTATCTTTTTCTTTTTTTCTTTGATGATTCCAGGATCTACTTTATTCCTGATATCGGTGATTGTGTCTCGCTCTTATTTTTGTCAGTCTGGCTAGAGATTTATCAACTTACTTTTTGAAGACCAATCTTGTTATTTAATTGATTTTCTTTATTATTTTTCCATTTTTAACTTTATTGATTTTTTCTCTTATATTTATTATTTTTATTTAGTTTGTTCAGGGTTTTGTTCTTCTTATAAGCTCTCTGTATTTTTTTTTCCAGTGGAGATGTCCTCTTTGACCTATATATTATTTAATTATTTTGAAGTGTGTTTAATTTTCATGTATTTACTTTTCTGATTTTCTTTCTGTTACTGATTTATATAGTGTGACTCCATTATTGTTAGAGAACAGTCTTATAATTTCAAGTTTTTAAAATTTTTCAAAGTTTATTTTATAACCCAGAATATAATTTATCTTGGTGAATTTTCATGGGCACTCAAAAAAAATTTTGGATTCTGCTGTTGATAGGTGCAGTGTTCTACATAGGTTGTATATTTCTAATCTAAGATTCCATATCCAAAATGCTCTGTAATCCAAAACTTTTTGAGCACCAACATAATGCTCAGAAGAAATACTCATTGAAATATTTTAAATTTCAGGTTTTTTTTTTTTTTAAATTAGGGATGCTCAATCAGTAAGTATAATGCACATATTTTAAAAATCCAGAAATATCAAAATCTGAAACAGATCTTGTCCCAAGCATTTTGGATAAAAGGTACTCAACCTGTATGTGTCACTTAGACCCTATTGATAGACAGTGTTGTTAGGATATCCTATGTCCTTGCCAATTTTCTTCCTAATTGTTCTGTCAGTTTCTGGGGGAGGCTATGGAAATCTAGTATGTTGGTGCTTATTTCTCCTTCAGTTCTATCAATTTTTGTTTCATATGTGTTGAAACTCCGTTAGTTGGTACATATGCATTTAGGCTTGATATGTCTTCCTAGTGGGTTAATTCCTTTATTATTATGTAATATCGCTCTTTGTCTCTAGTAATTTTCTTTGCTATATTAATATAGCTATTCATGCTTTTAAAATGTTAATATTTGCATGATTTTGCCCACTTTTACCTTTCTACCCATGTTGCTAAATTTAAAATAAGTTTCTTGTAATCACTACAATTGAACTGTGCCTTTCTATCCACTTTGCCAATGTATCTGTTTTGATTGGTCTATTAGATAATTTACATTTAGTAATTATTGATACGTAAGCACTTAAGTCTGCTATTTTATTATTTGCTTACTACTGGTTTTTTTGGTTTTGTTTCTGTGTTTCTTTTGTCTTACTTTCCTGTGAGATACTTGAAGAGCTATTTTTAAGATGTTATCTTGATTTTATTTTTAGAGTTTTTGAGTGTATATCTTTGTATAATTTGTTGTGGTTGCTCTAGGTGTATATATATATATATAATATAGATAGTATACATACACATACATAACATACTATATATATTTTTATATATATTCTCTATCTTTCTCTCTCTCTCTCTCTATATATATATATATAATATATATATAAAAAACATCCTACTGGTATCAACATTTTGCCACTTCGAGTGAGGTACAGAAGCCTCACTTCCATTTGAGTTCCTTTACCTTTCCAAACTTTAAATATTATCATCTTGGATACAAGACGCTGTGATAAATTTTAATTTCAATCAGTTTATAAAGTTAATGAGAAAAATGCGCTGCTATTCCTTCTTGCTTCCTGATGCTGCAAGATTACTTCTTTTATCCTTTTCTTTCTTCCTGAGCATTTCCTTTAACCACCATATCTCTGATAATGCTTTTAGTTTTCCTTCATGTAAGAATGTTTTTATTTTCCTTCCATTTATGAAGGATAGTTTAGCCAGAATTCTGGGTTGACATTTTTTTTTTTTTCTTTTAGCATTTGAAAATATTGTGCCACTTTCTGGCTTCTGTGGTTTCAGATGAGAAATCTATCATCCTTTAAGTGAGTGTTCCCATGCAGATAATATATCATTTCTCTCTGGCTAGTTTCAAGACATTTTCCTCATTTTTACTATTCAAAACTTTAATTAGGTATTTTGACATAGGTTTCTTTGAGTTTATCCTGTTTGGGATTCACTCAGCTTCTTGGATCCATAGGTTTGTGTCTTGTGTCAGCCATTATTTCTTCAAACACTCTTTCAGCCTCACTTTTTCTCCTTTTCTTCTGGGACTCTGCTGACATGAGTGATAGATTTTTTTGTTATCATCTTATAGGTCCTGAGGCTTTGACATTTTAAAGAATCTGTTTTCTTCCTATTGTTCACAATGGTTCTTGTTATAAGAGTGAATTTGATTATTCTGCTTCAAATTCATTGATTCTATACTTTGTCATCTCCACTCTACCAATGAGTCCTTCCATCAGATTATTTCTTTTATTGTATTTTCAGTTCTATAATTTCCATTTGTCTCTTTTTAGTAACTCCTATTTTTTTCTGATATTTTCTACTTATAATTTGTTTCAAGAGAATTTATAATTGATATCTGAAGCATTTTTATGACAATGACTATAAAATCTTTGTGAGACAATTTCAACATCTGATTTATCTCAGTGTTGATATCAACTCTTTTTCTCATTCAAGTTGTGATTTTCTAGTTCTTATTATGAAAGGTTATTTTAAATTTCATTCTGGACTTTCTCCCCTATTTTGTCAGGAAACACTGAGTCTTATTTTAATCTTTTATTTTAGAAGATTGTCTCACTGCTTAGTTTTAGCATACAGGTCTTTGCTTATTTTTGTAGGTTGTGGTTATAATGACATTTTGATTGTCAGAGATTTTGTGGTATTATTTTCATCCACCTGGTTTATCTAGTGCTTCTGGAGTTCACATTGGTTTCTACTGGTGCCGCCTACGGGACAAAATAGGGTTTCTTCAGGCCAACTGCTGGGTGTCTCTGAATGGGAATGGGGCATGGTGGGATTCCCCTACCAGTGCCTTCTGCCTTCTCTATTATCTCTGGCCAGGGGAGAAGACTCTCCTGCTGCAGGGACAAAAAGACTTCCTATATAGAGCTACTTGCTATAAACTGAGTTCTTCATTTCCCTGCAAGTATCTGTATCTGTAGGTGGGAGAGGAATCTTGAGTTCATGGGGACAAAGAGGCTTCCTTGACCAGGCACTAGCCATAGCTGGGTTCCTTCTACCAGCTCTGTTGACTTGCTCAGTACCTCTCAGTGGAAAAAGGGAGTCTCAGGACAGGCAGGGAAGGTTAATGTTTCCCTTAGCTGCCTGTTTATAGCAAGGCTCTCAATTGATCACCATTACCAGTGTGGCATCTGTTTACCTGATGTTGTCAGAAGGACTCCCATTCTAAGCAGGAGAAGACAAAACCTACCTTGGCTTCCTTCATTTGCTATTTTTCTGGTCAGAAAACAATAGGTCTGGGTGGCATTTGTCTGTTGGGTGGGTGGCAGGGGGAAGGCAAACCTCCCTGCTGCTGTGCTGTTCATCCAATCATGAGGTCTAAAATCAGCTCACCTTCTTACCACTTTCCAGAGTTCTGCTTTGGTTTTCTGCTGCATCATGTCCAGAATTTATAATTGTGATTTGTGGGGAGGCTAAAAAATCAGATTGGAAGTCAGAGTCTATCAAACAGACTTTTGGAAAAGCAAATAGTTTAGTATAAACCAAAAATAAAATTCTAAGCCCCCCAACCAATTGAATAGACTCCCCTTGGCCAAAGGAATGCAAAAGAAACCTGAAAAAAACTAATTCAGGCTATGACAGGAAAAGGGGGGCAGTTGGACATGCCTGTTATAATCTCTCCACTTGGAGTTTAGGCACAACAGGCCAGCATTAACAATAAAATATAGATCATAAGACTAACAAAGCAGACTGTTTGTAGCAATAAGATACCAAAGTCTGACCAGACTGGTACAGCATCACAGGACAGATAGGAGATCCTATCCTATCTTTGAAGCAATTCAAAGTATTTTACCCCCAAATATATTTTCTTTTACATGTTTTGATATGGCTCTGCAAAGTCATCTCTTGTAAGGAAAATTGTAGAGAATCTTCTTCCCTTTCTAGGTCTTTTTCTAATCCAGGAGAGATTTAACTGAGAATCTAACACCTTTTATGGTCTAAGAAAAGACATTTACCATCGATTTTCTCTGAAGCCTACTACCTGAGGCTTCATCAACATAACAAAACCCTGGCTTCCACCACTCCCTTATCTTAATTCAGGCATTTGTTTCTACTGACTTCAACTCCTTAGGCAAAACTTCACTCTTTCAAACAATTGCCAATCAGAAAATCTTTGAATCCACCAACGACTTGTGAGCTCCTTCACCCTTTAGATGTCCCAATGATCCACTTTCCAAGCTGAACCAATATATACCTTTCATGAACTGACATATGTATTTGCATGTAACTTCTGTTAGCACTGTAAACCTACCACCTCTGTAATTCAACCAGTTGAGGCACATGTTCTCCAGACCTCTTGAAGCTGGGCTGTGGGCCATGGTCACTCTTATTTGACTCAAAATAAACCTTTTCAAATATTTTAGACTTTGGCTTTTTTCATCAAGATAAGAAACTTGTTATTTAAATATAAAAGGTGAACTGGTATATCAAGAGCCACACTTGACCCTTTATGCAAGATTGAACAGAAATTTTACTTGGAAAATGTGTGTTATATCCCCAATTAATCAATGTTCTTGTATTTTATTAAAATGTTTTTTTCTTTTTTCCCTTTATCAAAAACAGAGTCTGGGCTAAATTCCAATTTGAAATAAATATACTGAACTTCCAAATTCTCTTGGCAGTGTAAATCACATGCAGATTTCTTCATGTTCTGTCTTTAACTTGTGGAACAGAACATTTGCGTACGTTGAGATAGATGCTGAGTTCTACCAAAAGCTGCCTGGAGAGAAAACACCTTTCAATTAATTATTCCACCAGATTTATAAGAATACCAAAGCCTGCGAGGTTGTGTATTTGAGTAAGCACTGTATTTTTCTCCCTGATTGAAACACGCTTATTTTTCTTGCCATAGTTTTTGGATCTGTTTAACACTTTTGTAAACATAAAGAGGTTTGTTTGCTAAACAAACAAACAAAAATTCATGTTGACATTCACAAATGCAACATTTGGGTGGTGTACTAATTCAAGCCAATGAATCTTTACTCACCTCAGTTCTCTCACCTCCCACATGACAGTCCTACTGCAGAAGGAGAGTCTCCACCTTTACTTCTCAATTGAAACTTTCCAGCTAAATACCTGTGGAGGACAAAGCAACTCTATTTTGGATGCTGATCTTTCATGTTGCTTTTTGTTTAATGACATTCCTGGGAAGGCCTTTAAGATTTCCAGTTTATCTATTATTCCTTATATAAGGGCGCATACTTACCTAAATGTACTGCCCTTACGTCAAAACAACCTTGATGTTATTGTACTTCAATTGTCCTACATGTCCGTTCTGAATCACATGTTCTTTCTCTATGGCAAATAAACTCTGAGGCTGGTGGGTAATGTTGCAGGAATCCACTATCTTGTCTTGCTTCCATCTGAGACACAGACCTGGTTTCTGTTTGTAAATCCTTATTAAATGTTTTCTTCTGAGAAACTGGATATGTCAGTCTCTTTCTTCAGCTTCTCAGCTTCCTTGGACTTAGAGGTAGGTTTTCATAGACCTGCTCACTATAGAACATCTCTTTGCTCTTATTCCCTTCTTAAAACCTGCTGGACTAGAGCTCTGACATGATAAATTATTTTGTATTTAAATATCATCCTATTTTTGTTCACAATATGAAATTTTGAAGCATAGGACTGGAAAGTATTCAAAATTCCCAAGATAACCAACTCAGTCTTTTCAAGGAGGACAAATTTAAACCAAAGAATTTACATTATATTTCAGGACCTTCAGAGAAATAAATTTCATATCTTTTGTAGATATGTAAACCAAAATGTATCTGAGACAGATCTCACTTTATTTAGAAGTGTATTTTGCCAAAGTTAAGGGTGTGCCCATGACATAGACTCAGGAGGTGCTGAGAACATGTGCCCAAGGGTTGGGCTACAGCTTGGTTTTATATGTTTTAGGAAGACACAAGACATCAATCAATACATGTAAAATGTATGTTGGTTTAGTCTGAAAAGGTGGAAGGACTCAAAGAGGGACTGGTTGGCAGGCTTTCAGGTCATGGGTGAATTCAAAGATTTCCTGATTGGCCATTGTTTGAAAAGGTTTCTCTAAAAACCTGGAATCAATAGAAGGGAGTGTCTGGGTTATGATAAGAAATTGTGGAGATGGAGGCTTTTATTATGTAGATGAAGTCTCCAGGTATCCGGCCTCAGGGAGAATTGATTGCAAATATTTCATATCAGACTTAAAAAGGTGCCAGACTCTTAGTTAATTCTTTTCTGGAAAAAGACCTGGAAAGGGAAGAAGATTCACTACAGAATTTAGATTTTCCCCACAAGAGGCAGCTTTGCAGGGCCATTTCAAAATATACCAAAGAAATACATTTTGGGGTAAAATACTTTGATTTCTTTTAGGGCCTGCTATCTGTCATGTTGGCATCTTATTGCTATGCAGAGTTGACTTTGTAAGTCTTAAGGTCTCTGTTTTAATGTTAATGCTAGTCAGCTGTGCCTGAATTCCAGTGGGAGGAAAGTATAATGAGGTTTGTCTGATCCCCACATCCCCTCATGGCCTGAACTGGCTTTTCAGGTTAACTTAAGAATGCCCCTGCATGAGAGGAGGGTTCCATTTAATTGGTTGGGGAGCTTAGAATTTTATTTTTGGTTTATAGATATATTCTAATATCAAATAGCTTTAATTATTTCCAAGTGGATTTCTCCAAGTAATTAAGCCATCCTTCAAAAAAATTTTTTTCACTAGATGAAAATCTTTTATTATTGTACTTCCTTATGCAATTTGAAAACTAAAACTAAATTTCCAGAACAGTAGTATTTTATGGTTACATATTCTTTAAGAACATGATGAGGGCTGGGCACTGTGGCTCATACCTGTAATCCCAGCACTTTGAGAGACCAAGGTGTGGAGACCACTTGACCCCAGCGTGAGACCAGCCTGGGCAACATGGTGAAATCCTGTCTCTACACAAAACACAAAAATTAGCCAGGAGTGGTGGAGCACACCTGTGGTCCCAGCTACTTGGGAGGGCAAGGTGAGAGGATCACTTGAGCCTGGGAGGTTGTGGTTGCAGTGAGCTGAGATCATACCACTGCACTCCAGCCTGGGTGACACAGTGAGGCACTGTCCCCCAACCCCTCATAAAAAATAACCTGATGAAAGCTATGAATTTCTATAAAAGAAAATACATACAATTGTGGGAGGTTTAGGTGCCACCTGAATCTCATCCCAGGTTAAGAACCCCTGCTCTGGAGTATAGATGTTTTTTCTCAGAACTCTTGAGGTGTTTCTTTAAGTTTCAAAATCTCTAATATGGACCATTTCAGGAAGTGGAATCCAAAGTTGGATTTGAGTGTGTCAGTTTTGATTCTTTGGTTTTATATAAAAGAAACAAACTCCGGTTAAACTTAAGAAAAAAAGCCATTGAAAATATATTTGAGTAAATCATAGGTTTGGAAAAAAGAAAAGAAACAAACAAACAAACAAAAACACCCAAACCAGAAAGGATAGAAGTGATACTAATTTAATGGACAGTCTCCTTGAGATGCTGCTTATGACTCAGCTTTGGCTCTTTTGTTGCTCTTACAGAACAAAACTGGGGTCCACTTGCCAGGTGCAGTAAAACCAGATATCCACACAGAGGTTTTTGCAGAGACAGAAAGGAAGCCATTATTATTTGCAGGTACCAAGCAAGTAAGAGCAGGCAGCTAATGCTCAAATTTTGACTTCCTTGATGGTTTGGTGGTAACGGTTTTTAAAGGCAGGGGAAAATTTCAGGAAAGTAGAAGCCACAGACCAAATCATAAATCAATATATGGAGGTTGCACATTGGTTTTGGCCTAAAAGGGTGGGATATGTTGAAGGGGGGCTTATAGGTGGTAGGTACATTTGAAAACTTTCTGACTTATAATTGTTAAGGGAGAGAGAAGCTTTGTTTAAAAATTTGGGGTCAGCAGAAAAAAAAAGTGTTAACTGGCGTGGGGGTGTGACTCCCTCCAAACTCCTCAGGAAGAAATTTAGAACAAAGTACAGTGGTCAGAGTTTAGTGTCCAATATTCCTTATCTAGGGTTTATGTGCCAGTGAATCTGTTTATGGGATCTCGGTGGGAGACTGGTTTTCTGAAAGACAACTGTGGGACATTTGTTAAAATGCTATATTTAGTTTCTATAGGAAACCAAACATCTCTGGACTCAAACCGACTTGGCTGTTGTTTGAGGCTATTATTGCCGTTTTGCTAATCAGGCTACTTACTTACTTCTCAGGGTTAACTAGGTACCTGGAACTTCCCTTGAAGGAATTCAAGATTTTCCTTCTTTTCTATGCTGGCGTGGCCTGCAGGCCCCTAAAATGGGACTCTCTACTCCGTCTCATTTCTGCTACTAAAAAACAGTGGAAGGGATGTGAAGTAGAAGGCAACAACAACTAAAAAAGTCTGTTAAAATAGTCACAGGCTTCTGAGAAGGTGACAATGGAAACCATCACTTTGTGTTATTTTAACTGTCTTTGATATTTTTATTGTGGCCACAAGGATTCTCCTTCCTCTTATTACTTTATGTCTACATACAACAGACTCATATGAATTCTGAGAAACCAGGTTGGTCAGCCTCCAAGGACATATTTTCAAACAGCCACTTCCAATGTAACTAGTGAGTATAACAGACAAGAAGATATTCTCAGAAGGTGGATATGGGGGCATGGAGATCAACCGAGTGGAGAGGAGTTATTAGAATACAGAATCAGACCTGATAAAGGACCTGTCACCACCTCTCAATGGGGCCTTCACAATGTCTACCCTGAGGGATTTCAGAACTGCTAAGTGCTGTCTCCCATTCTTCCCCTTTCTGAATGAAAGTGTTGTTTATTCCTAGGTCCAACATTCTATGTTAGATACGTGTAGGGGAAGCAGGTAAAAAACGAAGAGACACAATTCTGGCCAAAGGAACATCTCACTGTAATGGCATGACTATGAGTTTCCAGATCAGTGACTCCCTGTTTGCCTTAGTAGTGTATAAATTAGAATCCTATTTGGAAAATAAAGCTGTTTCTACTAGAATATGATCCATGACTTCTGTAAACATTGTAAAATATCATTGTTGACAACCTGCCATCTGGTGTTATCACGGTCTCTTAAGAATGTGAATCTTTTTCTAAAGCCCTGTAAACTGTGTTTTTCAATATCTTCACTTAAAGACTAATATGATGGATTTTTGAAAATGACCATAAGTTTTGATATAGCCCCTTTTAAACAACAGTCTAATAGTTAAAACAATGCAAATACGTAATATATTCATCCATATCCTATTAAAAGCCTATTTTGTGAGGTTTTGGGCTAGATTCTATGGGTGAGTAAAAATAACCTAATGATGGCTGGGTGCAGTGGCTCACACCTTTAATCCCAGAACTTTGGGAGGCCGAGGCGGGTGGATCACAAGGTCAGGAGATGGAGACCATCCTGGCTAACACAGTGAAACCCCGTCTCTACTAAAATAAAATACAAAAAATTAGCCGGGTGTGGTGGCGGGTGCCTGTAGTCCCAGCTACTCAGGAGGCTGAAGCAGGAGAATGGCATGAACCCGGGAGGCAGAGCTTGCAGTGAGCCAAGATCGCGCCACTGCACTCCAGCCTGGGTGACAGCGAGACTCCGTCTCAAAAAAAAAAAAAAAAAAAAGAAAAAACCTATCAATTATCATATAGTTATTTCTTACACTCGAGATTATAGCCCATTAAAATGAAATCTTATACAAAGTATTATAAAAATGGTCTTTAGTGTGACAATCTAGTTAAACAATAATGACACAACTGAAAAAATAAAACCAATCAGCCAATATTGTGGCACCCATAGTACTGAAGACTAAAGGCTACTGAAATCTCCAAATGACTTATGAGCAGCTCATTAGGAATGTGAACTTCTTTCAAGAAAGTGTGTATCATATCTGCAAATTACAAATTCAGCCCTTTGAATTTTCCCACGTTTTCTTCATCTTTGTCTTTATGGAACCAGAAATAACTAATGAGGTGACTTAAATGTTGATACATGAAAAAGGAAAAGTAAACATAAAGAATCTGTATGATTCATTAATTGGAAATTAGTCTTTACATTCTAGTTGACTATTCTAAGAACTGTTTTCATGGTAGCTAATGTTAATAATTTAATGGCTTTAGATGATGTGCTAAAGAAATGATGATTCTTAAAAAGCTTTAATATTATTTTCCAAAGGTGGTTTTGCACACATAATATTATAAAATACGCAAACTTTGGACCCATGCTACACCAGAAGTAACTGAGCTAAAAATTAGCTAAATTAATACAGAAATATACAAATACTTCAGAGTTCCTTTAGAATAAATTCATAGCAACCATTTTGTATTATTAATGTAATGGTTATTGATCAGGTTGTATCTAATATGGTTTTCACATTTGCACAAGTCTAAACTTTCTGGTGAAAATAGCAAGTTTTTCCAAGCTCTTTCAAATGTTATAGTGATGTTAACAAAGTTAGCCCATTTTCACCATAAGCCATAGTCATGACTTAAATTATTTATTTATTTAAATATTAACTGATTAGTCTTTATTATGTGACATATTTAGAGTGTTTCCACAAAGTCAAACATTTTTTTATGAGGTTTCTTTGTATCTATCTGAATGTATCAATCACCTACAATGGAATGAAAGATGCCCAGATGCTATCTGAATTGATGATTCTGAAATCAACAGCTTGATTAACAGTGACAATAAAGAGTATCATTATGTTATATACCAGATGGAAAAGGTATTTGCAAATTAGATAAGTGAATTTTCCTAATTAGCAAAATAAATTAAAAATGCTTGGTTTATTTGAATTTAGAATTGTTTAAAGTCATGAAAATATACATATGCATAGTAGGGTTGTTTGTTACATAAGTTCACTTCAAAAATAAATCATACATGTGGTAATGCTGCCATCTGTGCCTGACCAAAAAAGTAAAAAACAAGGATGTTTAGCTTAAAGTTCTAAGCACATTCAATAGGTAATGAAGCTATTCCATAAAAACACATCTGTGGTTGGAAACTATTTTATGTAAATTAAAATGACTCAAATCTGTTTTATAATTGATTAGACTAAATACTTTATGACAATTTGAAACAAAGTTTCTTCATAATGTTACTTTCAGAGATATTCTATGAAGGTTACTGAAAGCTGTTATTAATATGGTATAAATAAACCCACCCAGGGTAGGGCCCAAACCAGGGGATGGAGGTGGTAAGATGCATGTGAAACTGCCTTTGCAAAATTATAACAGTAAGAGAAATCTAACACAACTGACTCTACCTTGCTTCTAAGCTCAAGCTACCTGCCTTTTCTCATTCCTGTATGTAGGCCAAGCCAACTACGAGAGGAATTCAGTTCATAGTTTAAAGCAAGGATGATACTAGTTCGGTCCCAAAACTACCTGCCTCCTTGTTTGGGGACTGAAAGTGGCTATATCAGACAATGAAAGATCACAAGGTTACAATTATGTTGGGGGCTTGAATTCTGCTAAGATATAGGCATAGTTAAACAGTAGCTGGTCATTGTTCCCTAGCTTGCTTTTTTATAATTGCTTACTGCTCAGGAGTCTTGTACCCAATGCTCACACATTTCATAACTTCACCAATTGCTCTTACAGGAAACTTGTGAAACTTGAGACTGGTCTTTGAAATATTTTTCAGACTTTGCATTCTGGTAGACCACCTGATACCACCCAGACCCATGACCCATACCAAAGAACTTGATTCAACTGGTTCTGTGACTCCCACCCATGAAGTGACTCAGGACATGAAGACGGTTTTGACACCCCTATAATCTCATCCCTGACCAAATAAATCAGCAGTTCCCATTCCTTAGCCCCCACAAACACCAAATCTTCCTTAAAAACCCTCACCTCCAAATTCATGGGGAGGCAGATTTGAGAGATATTGCCCATCCTTCCCACTCAGCTGCCCTGCAATTATTAAATTTCTTTCTTTGCTGCAACACCTACTGTCTCAGTGTATTGGTGTTTTCCATGCAATGGGCAAGAAGAACCTCACTGGGCTGTAATATGTGTTTTGTTTTTCTGAGAAAAGTTCTATTATTATGTGGTTTCTTTTGTCAATTCTCCCTTTATTTCCCTGCTTTTCAAAGGGCAATGAATGCAAGGTTTTGTTTCGAATGAGACAGGAACAGAATATCAGTTAACAGATCAGAGTTTACACACTTATTTTTTGTGTGTGCAAACAAACTAAATATAATGAGGGGCTCTAGGACTAGAATTCAGTGTTTTGTTTGAAAACTTGATGCCTAGAATCCAGCCAGTTAAAAGTTTATTAAAGCTATCAGCAGTTTTTAGATTCATTTAAATGAAGACAGTTACATTTCCAAAAACAGTTTAGTGGGCACTTTGATTGTGGAAAAGGGGAAGCTACAATCTTTTTTTTAGTGGAGTTGTTGGATGCAATGAGGAGGTAAATTACTCCATATAATGGTGCTTCTTTATCACCATAATTGTGCCTCAGGTATTATTTCTATCATCTCAAAGGCAGGCCTATGTCTGCAGAACAAGAACTGTTTCCTCTGCCCTTATACCAGCCCAGAGAAGGGACAGCTTGATCTTGAAGTACTTGAATGGCTGAAAAAAGGTAGATGGTAGGAGACTAAAGAAAAAGAAACCAAATGGGGGGCCAGATATTTTGCCAAAGACAATGGCCTGTGGATTGTAGGAACTGTACATGCTTTATAGATATACCCTGGTTTACTCAATATGATCACACAGATGTATATTGGCAATGTATTCCAATAGTCATTTATTAACTGTGATCCATAGACATTACTATCTCAGCTTCTCAGCACTCTACTATTCTACATGGGAATAATGTTCTCCATGGAGACAGTGCCTCTTCTAGGGAAATACATGGGGACATTTTTGGTTGTCCCAGTAATAAGAGAGACCTGCTATTTAGTGGTTGAAGACCAAGAATATTAGCCATCCTGTCATTTTTGAGTGAGTCACATGCAACAGAGAATTGTTTTACCTTCTATTTGATTTGAATGGCCCACCATTCATATGGTTGAAAAGTAAGTTAGTGATCAAAGAATCTAATTCTGGGAGACATATAAAGTTGAAGTATTTTTTTGTACAATTTTAATGTTCATTGAATATTTCAGAAATAAAATCATTGCATTGTTGGGGCTCAGAAAATGATACCCCATAATATGGCACCTTAACATGCTGATGTGAAGAAGCCACAAGATCTGAGCTTCACTCTCCCACTACGAAATACAAACCCCCAACCTGCACTCATCTCTCAATCCTGTGTCTCCAATTAAATGTTAGTTAATTAATTAAATATTAAGTATTTAATTAGACTATTATTCCATTAACATTTAAATGTAATCTTATGTTTAATATACAGATTGATGTGTTTTGTCAGTTAACTACTTTTTGATGACTTTACAGCTTCATGATTGTCTCCTAAACTACTATAATCTGCTATTGAACTTAATTATTGAGTTATTAAATCCAGTAATATTTTATGTTTTAACTTTTCCATTGATCATTTTATCATGTAAACTTTTTATTGAAAGATACATAAACACAGATATGTAAATAAATTTTAAGTTTACTGATCCATAAATATTTACAAAGAAGGACAGTTGCTTACACCTGTAACCCCAGCACTTTGGGAGGCTGAGGTGGGCAGATCACTTGAGGTCAGGAGTTTGAGACCAGCCTGAGCAACATGGTGAAACCTTGTCTCTACTAAAAGTACAAAAATTAGCTGGGTGTGGTGGTGAGCACCTGTAATTTCAGCTACTTGGGAGGCTGAGGCATGAGAACCTGGGAGACAGAGGTTGCAGTGAGTCGAGATCACGCCATTGCACTCCAGCCTGGGAGACAGAGTAAGACTTCATCTCAAAAAATTAATTTTTTTTTATACAAAGTAAACTACCTGTGTTACAGTCATTCATATCAATATTGAGATTATTATCAGCATCTAGAACGGCCTGTAATGATAATTCCTGATACCATTTACTCCTTAAATTTAACCATTATTATGACTTTTAACACCACAGATCAGCTTTCCTAGGTGTTGAAACATAAATGCATAAAATATTTATTAAAATCATCCATGGTATGGAGCATAGCAGTGGTTCCTTTATTCTGATTATTGCATAGTATTTAATCATATAAAAACACCATGATTTGTTGATGTGCTTATTGTACTATGAATGGAAATTTGAATTTTCCCCAATTTTGGACTATTATAAATTGTGCTGCTATGAATATTCTTGTACATGTCTTTGCTGGAGCTGCAATAGTCATTTTGTGATGGTGAAGGAAAGGCAATATTACTACAGAAATATTTGTTCTAGATTTTGAGATGCTTTTTATTAAGTTAGATAAATATCCTTCTATTTAATTGAGCAAAGGTAAATGACTCCTTTTTCTCTTTTTGCCCAGGCTGGAGTACAATGGCGTGGTCTTGGCTCACCACAACCTCCGCCTCCCAGGTTCAAGCAATTCTCCTGCCTCAGTCGCCTGAGTAGCTGGGATTACAGGCATGCGCCACCATGCCCATCTAATTTTGTATTTTTAGTAGAGACGGGGTTTCTTCATGTTGGTCAGGCTGGTCTCGAACTGTCGACCGACCACCTTGGCATCCCAAAGTGCTGAGATTACAGGCATGAGCCACCACACCTGGATGTAACTGACCTTTTTATTACTTTTAGCTTAATATATTTTTAAATGATAGCACAGCTGAAAGCATAAAGATTATTCAAATACAAAAAAAAAAGAAAAAATATTGTTGAATTCTACAACATACCTCTCAGAACTAGACAAATGAAGTGGATTAAAACTAAAAATAGGGAGTAATTAAATAATGAATATATTTGACTAAAATAAACTGGAAAAACATTATATATAATTTTCCATAAAACCACATCGAGGGTTAAATTTTGGAAATGAGAAGGCTTTTCTAAAATTAAAATTTGCATTGTTTTCAAGCAATTCTTTTTACACATATCTATGCAAAGTTTATGATCATCCTACACATTTATGTAATTTAAACCTCTACTTACATAGGAAGTCTTAATAAATTTTTTAGAAGTAAAGATTCTAGGGACCATGTAGTCTGATTATAAGCAAATAAAATTAGAAATAAGTAACACACTTCTAGTGACAGGATAATGATGTATCATATTTTTGCTTTTCCTCAAAACTCCTCCTGAAAACTATAAATCCAATTGTGATGGCACAGGAAGTACACACACACACCACACAAAAAACAAAACTCAGATAAATTGCTAGCAAAATTAGATGACAAGAAATTCCCATGAACAAGAGTGGTACTGAGAGCGGCAGGAGGCAGCCAAATGCCTAGGCAGATAGGGGCGGGTCCCTGGTGAAACCCCACCTCGAAGCCAAAGACAGTTTAAATCCTGAAAGCCAAGCTACAGGTTAAATCCTCGGACCTGACTGAGAATTTGTCTTCCCGTTCAGCACGCTTTCCCCACCCTTCACCTATTTTACATATACCTACCCTTTCCTAATTGGTTTTCTACACTGTCATGCCGACCTTTGAGGGATGTCTTCGCTTTAACCTTTTTTGCATACTCACAAACCAATCAGCACGCACTCCCCATTCTAGGTCCATAAGAGGCCCCAGAGCCAGCAACAGGGGAGGGATTTTCCTGCCTTTAGGTAGGGGAAACACCCCTATATCCCCTCTCCGCTAAAAGACGTTTCATCGTTCAATAAAATTCTTTTCCACCATCCTCACCCTTCAATGC
The DNA here is from genome assembly GCF_003255815.1 of Theropithecus gelada. NCBI lineage: Eukaryota > Metazoa > Chordata > Mammalia > Primates > Cercopithecidae > Theropithecus > Theropithecus gelada. Next base: position 119,676,985 of record NC_037671.1, read on the forward strand.
ACAGTGAATCTTCATTCTTCTTGGGCGCAGTATAAGAGCTTGGGAACCCCCGAACACAAGTGCAAGCTGTAACACAGGTGAGCAGGGGCACAGTAGCATCGCAGAGAGCGGCCCCGGTAGGGCTTTGCTGGCTGGGGGTCCCTGGCTTGCAAAGTGACGGAGAAAAAAAAATTCTGCATCTGTAGTTGTGGCCCAAATACAGACAATCAGCAGGATTGTCTCAGCATTTAGATCTGTATGGTTGGCACTGGTAAAAACACAAAATCCACCAACGGACCCTAAAATCCATGAAATTCCACTTGAAACTCTCAGAAATAGCCAGAAGAACATGCCTTAATGTAAGAGAACACCGTTTGAAGAAGTAAGCAAACTGAGAAATGCTGGAGAAAGGGGAGAAAGAATGTTGAGACCAAAGGGTCAGGGATTCAGATTATTGCAGGAGAAAAAATATCTAAAGATTCGTAGAAAAATTCTGGAAGGAACACAGTAAAGTATCAGGTCTTCTAAAAAAAAAAAAAAAAGAAAAAGAAATTATGTACTCATTAAATCATCCTTAATTTCTTAATTTGAGTGTGCCATATCTTCCTGTCAGGACATTACCCACATCCCCTTTTCCTGCCTTTCAGATCCAATAAGAACAAACCGAACTTTCCTTACCCAATAGTGCAATACAGAGGAGTTATTCTGCAGAAACTGATAAAGGAATATTTCAATTCTCCAGATACAAACCTTTTAAAACTCAAAGACCATAGTTCTACATCCAAAGGGTCACCCAAGAAGAACCCGGTAATTTTTTTTAAGGAACTGCACCATCCAATCTTAAAGTGGGAAGCGAAACAGAATGTGTGAGTCACAGCACGGCATCAGAGAAGGTCAGCCCATGAAGAAGTAGCCAACAGACTAGGCCATAAAGTAAATACTCAGAAACAGTGAACATGGAACAATTTCAGAGCGGGATCCTGGATAGTTATTACTTATCCTTATTAGGTTCTTTCATGGAGACCAGGAGAAGACCGTTCATCTTTCAATATGGCCATGTCATGAACATTTGTGTTATAAGTGAGCTGAGTAATTAGAAGACACCCTCCCAAATCACTGAACTTAGTATTGGTTACCACATTCTCTCCTAATTGATCAGAGGAATTTTAGCAGACTTGATTTTAGTGATGAGTTGGTGGGGCACAGTGTGGGAAATTGATTTAATGATCTTATGTATACATCTGTCTAAATAGGGAGTACGAATCTTAGAAAACAATCTTAAGGACCTCTTCATCATTATCCCACAAGTATATTTGTGAGAGTGTTTACAATCGCTTATTAAGGAATTTGGTGCAGAGTGTGTGCCATCCTTTGACATTAGCCACCTTGGATAAAAGAGAAGAGAGCGATCATTTTGCAGTATGACTACAAAAGCATCACTGGTTGCAATCATCATAGTGATTATAAAACCACCCTATTGCTAGAAAAATTGGTTTCTACATTCTTCAGTGTAGAATATGCCCGAATATTATCATGTACAAATTTACAAATAATATGAGCCTAACTTACATGTCTGATAGACTGTAATATTCTAGTACTTCATCAGTTCAACATAGGACTTTCAGGACCATGCCAAATTATAAGAAACACGAAGACATGAAAATGTGTTTTCCCACGGCAAACATTGACAAGATTGTTAAATATTTCTTGCAGGTTTACAGGTCAGTGATACAGTGACTGTGACAACTGAATACAAAACACCTGTATTCCTGTAAATGTTCTCCCTGATAAGATAGACAAAATGTTATAAAAAACTCTTATGTTATTTTTATCGAGAAAAACATTCCAGTATTGTCTTTACTCCATTTAACAAACTTCAAAATCTTTTTCCAATTTTCTTTTTCTTTTGTCACAGAAAATGTGATCATATTAAATTGTGTACCTTTTTGACTGAATAGAAGGTATTCATACATACAAGCTACAAGGGGTTTCTGAAAAATGTCGAGCTAATTGTTGTTAAGCCAAACAAAAACATTTCCTTCCACTGTGGTTTACTTGATACATCAAGCAAAAATATTGGGAAGTAAGATAAAGTGATGTCAGTGAGAGTGATAATGGAAGATCTGTGACACTGTGTGATGATTTTTCTCTTCATTCGTGATCATTAGCCACACCAACTGTTAATGTCTGTGGAGTCCAGTTTGAGAGCAAGTTTATTTTACAGAGGATGACACTAAACAAGTCACTGTAAGTTAAAGGGTTACAATCTAAGGACCGTGTCACATAAATCTTTGTTTTCCTCAAAGTACTTAATCATTTCCATGTTCAATAAACATGACAAATAAATTCTTACTTGGACAAAAAAAAAAAAAAAAAAGATGAGAACTCTATCTTGAAAACCAAGGTCCACAGAAATCTAGGAAAAGAGGCTTAGAGGCAAAAAATCCCAAATCTGTCATAAAGCAGGATTTTCTCTGATAGACAGAGAAATGGGTAATCAGGCCATATTTTGATGATTACAACTGTAAAGGAAAATAAAAATCTCAGGTCCCCCAAACTCATTATGCCAAAGGGAAAGATAAGCCTGGAGAGCCTGGAGGCTGAGTTATGCAACACTGCCATCCTTTTCCCAAATGAAGAGCTGTTCTTCACAACCTTGTGTCAAAGCATTGTACATTTGTCAGACCCCATAGAAAGGCAAAAAGCTTCACTGTCCAAGTTGTTCCTAGATAAGTTCTTTGCTGGCCTGGAAACCTTTACACAATGTGTACGTTCCCATAAAACAAGGGCATGTCAATTAAAACTTTAGATCTGCAATCCAAGTTTAGCACCGTTAGATTTCACACTGACAATGTCGATAACAAGTTTGTCTTCCCAGGTGCAGAATATACAAGAAGAGATCAATCATTCCTCCACCTAACCTGAGATGTCTGCATGGTTGATTCTTCCTTTACTACCTTTCTCTTGGAATGTTCACCTTATCTGATAGAAAATGGGCATTTAATGGGCACTGATAAAAATCTCACAAAAATGTAACCATTTGCCTCACTACCTACCTGTCTCTTTGTACATGCCTTCCCCCCGCTTTAAAGAAATGTATAAATATTGAACTTCCTGAAAACCCCGTCAGAGAGCACAAGCAAAGATGTTTCTGTGACTCACGTTTTTTTCTGGGCACGTCCTCAAGCTCTAGCTTAACAAATCTCCATTGATGAAACTCTTGCCTCAGTCTCTCATTGTGGGGCATCCTCCATCCACAAAGCTGGGAGAGTTCCTTTAGATTCTTTGTCATTTACAGGAACCTGCTTCTAATAGTTTGTAAAACTCAATCTCTTTTAAATAATGGGGAAAAATCTGTTATTAAAGATAATGAGATGAAATGAAACAAATAATACTCAGGCAGAAAATGAAAACATCCCAGAGAAGTGTGCTTTGATCAGAAGAAAAACGCAACATAATGATTCAAAAGAAGCTACAAAAAAACTATCAGAGCTTTGGAAAAAGAGCAAAAATCAGAAATAGAAAAGGCTTAAAGAGTAATAGTTTAAAAAGCACAGCAGGCTGGGTGTGGTGGCTCACACCTGTAATCCCAGCACTTTGGGAGGCCATGGCCCGTGGATCACAAGGTCAGAAGTTCGAGACCAGCCTGACCAACATGGTGAAACCCTGTCTCTACTAAAAAAAAAAAAAAAAAATTAGCTAAGCATGGTGGCACACACCTGTAATCCCATCTACTCAGGAGGCTGAGGCAGGAAAATCGCTTGAACCTGGGAGGTGGAGGTTGCAGTGAGCTGAGATTGTACCATTGCACTCCAGCCTGGGTGACAGAGGGAGACTCTGTCTCAAAAAAAAAAAAAAAAACAGCAAGAAAAGTAAAGAAGAAGAAAGCAAGTGAAAACTATCAAATAATAGTAAAAAAGATCTGAAAGTAATTGATCAAAGATACATCATTTAAATTGTAATGACAAATTATGTTTGCAGATGAATTTTTATCTAACTTAAGGAGAATATATAATATAAATATTACTACTTGAATATCCTGAATATATACATACACACACACACACACAGACACACATATATGTATATATAAAATTCATAAATTTATATAGGAATAAATTATGGTATATTTATACCATGGAATATTACAAAGCAATTAAAAAGAATAAATTATCAGTGACTTGAAGAGATTCTGTGTTGTTTGGTGAGAAAAAGCAAGATATAGCATATTATGCACTTAAAAAAATGCCATTTTGTAAAACAAACCAGGATATAATATAAAATATTGATGTGTGAACATACGAGATGAATGAAAAGTATGGAAACATCCCAAACAGGTCGTTTCTATGTATGTATTTTGGGAGCTGGGGATCATAGGGTTGTGAAGCTGAGAGTAGGCAAAGGATAATGTAAAAATTCACATTTGCATTTATTAAATTAAGTAACATTACATATACAAGTGGGCAGATGTATAAAATAAATTAACTTTTCATGTAAATCTTAAAAAATTTTTTGAAAAATATACATTGCATATTTTCAAAGTATACCACATGATGATTTGATATATGAATACACTAATGATTAAAATAATCAGTGTAATTACTACTATTCATACTGATGGCACCATCCATTCTGTACCTGAGATACCCAGAATTTGTCAGCTTATAACTAAATGTTTGTACTCTTTGACCAACATCTCCCCATTTCTCCCACCCTCAAGTCTCTGGTAACCACTGTCCTACACTCTGCTTCTATGAGTTCAACTTTTAAAATTCCACATGTAAGTGAGATTATGCATTATTCGTCTTTCTGTTTCTGGCATATTTCACTTAGCATAATGCCCTACAGGTTCATCTATGTTGCTGCAAATGGCAGGATTTCCTTCTGTTTTATGGTTAAATTACATTCCAGTATATATATTATATATATATTTATATATATTATATATATTAATATATTTATACATATATTATATATATTTATATATATATATACACACACATACTACATTTTCTTCATTCATTCATTGATGGACACTTGGGCTGTTTCCATATCACTATTGTAAATAATGCTGCCATGAACAGAGGGTTGCAGACCTCTCATAAACATACTGATTTCATTTCCTTTAATATATACCCAGGAGTGGGATTGCTGGATCATATAACAGCTCTAGTTTTATTTTTTGAGAAATTTCCATACTGTTTTCTGTAATGGCTACTCCAATTTACATTCTCACCAACAGTGTGTACAGGGTTCCCTTTCTCCACACCCTCCCCAACGCGTATCTCTTGTCTTTATGATAAAAGCCGTCTTAATAGGTGTGAGGTGATACCTCATTATTGTTTTGATTTGCATTTCTCTGATGATTAGTGATGCTGAGTACCTTCGCATACACCTGTTGGTCATTCATGTGTCTTCTTTGGATAGGTGTTTGTTCAAGTCCTCTACCCATTTTTAAAACCAGGTTATTTGTTTTTTTGCTATTGAGTTATATGAGTTTTTTAAAAACATATTTTAAATATTAACCCCTTATGAGATTTATGGTTTACAAGTATTTTCTCCCATTCTATAGATTGTCTTTTCATTTTGTTGCTTCCTTTGTTGTGCAGTAGATCTTATTTTTATGTAGTCCTACTTATGTTTGCTTTTGTTGCCTGTGCTTTTGGTGTCATAGCCAAAAGAAATTACCAAGACCAATGTCAAGGAGATTTTTCTGTATGCAATCTTCTAAGAGTTTTATGAGTTCCAATCTTACATTTACATCTTTAATCCATTTACAGTTAATTTTTTTTATATATAGCGTAGGACAATGGTCCTATTTTATTCTTTTGCATGTGGATATTTAGCTTTCCCAACATCATTTTTGAAAAGATTTTCTTTCATCATGTGTATTTTTGGCATCCTTGTCAAAAATTAGTTGACCACATATGGGAGTATTAAATATTTTTAAGCCGGGCATGGTGGTTTATGCCTGTAATTCCCGCATTTTGTGAAACAAGCCCACATGGGTGGATCTCTTGAGCTTAGGAGTTTGAGAACAGCCTGGGAAACATGGCGAAACCCTGTCTCTATACAAAAAATACAAAAATTGGCTGGGTGCCATGGCTCCAGCCTGTAATCCCAGCATTTTGGGAGGCTGAGGTGGGTGGATCACCTGAGGTCAGGAGTTCAAGACCAGCCTGGCCAACATGATGAAACCCTTGTCTCCACTAAAAATACAAAATTAGCTGGGCATGGCAGCCGCACCACTATTTCCAGCTATTTAGGAGACTGAGGCAAGAGAATCACTTGAACTCTGGAGGCGGAGGTTGCAGTGAGCCAAAATGGTGCCATTGCAGTCCAGCCTGGGCAACAAGAGTGAAACTCCATCTCAAAAAATAAAATAAATAAATAAAAAATTAACCCGGCATAGTGACACGCACCTGTAGTCCCAGCTACTTGTGAGGCTGAGGTAGGAGGATGACTTGAGTCCAGGAGGTGGAGGTTGCACTGAGCTGAGCTTGTGCCACTGCAGCCCAGCCTGGAGAGCAGAGCCATACCATGTCTCAATAAATAAATATTTTTAATAACAAGGATTAACATAAGAAAGGATAAGTAAAATCACCTGCCAAAGTGAAACCGCTTTGGTTAAAAAATACTATGAGAGTTTTTAGATAGTCATGAATTAGAAATGTGCTTTTGGAGAAAGTCAATTTCCTGCTATGTGCCTCAGTTAATCCACTCATGGCATTGTTCTAACACTAGGGTATGACAACTTCATCTGTGTCTTACAAAAAACACGACACTAGTGAGCATGATATGGGATGTTTGAGATCACCCTCTCTCTACACCCGGGTTACTATGATGCATTGCTAGGATCCAGAGTCCTAATACTTGGCTGAGCCAGGGTAGTGCTTGGTCAATGAGGGAAGTTTCTTGAAGTTCAGTTTTTAAAAACGGCATAATTCGGCTGGGCGCAGTGGCTTACACCTGTATTCCCAGCACTTTGAGAGGCTGAGGCGGGCAGATCACCTGAGGTTAGGAGTTCGTGACCAGCCTGGCCAACATGGTGAAACCCCATCTGTACTAAAAATACAAAAATTAGCAGGGCGTGGTGGCAGCTGCCTGTAATCACAGCTACTCAGGAAGCTGAGGCAGGAGAATCTCTTGAACCCAGGAGGCAGAGGTTGCAGTGAGCTGAGATCACTCCACTGCCCTCCAGCCTGGGCAACAGAGTGAGACTCAGTCTCAAAAAAAAAAAAAAAAAAAAAAAAAAAGCATAATTCTGAAGCATAGTTATTAGTATTTTTAAACTTTTAAAGTTTGAGACTAAATTTCTTCTAAGAACAAAAGCCACTTTTCTCATTGTTGAAATTTTAAAAGATAATCCTGTTGATTAATTTACGATCTTGTTTCACTTCTAATTAAAAATGCAGGCAGTTTAGAGTGTCAAACAAATATTTTATTACATTTTAAATATTTGGAAGCTATTTTATTGAAATTAGAGCATTTTAAACTCGAATGGCTTCAAATACTAGCTTTCTGAGGAAAACTAACAAGTTATCATGAAAATATTTCTAAGAAAGAACAATTTCTATTTTCAGTTGACCCAGAATCTTGTTTTATCAGCAGGCAGTTATAGATTATTACAAATAGATTTTTTTCTCTTCAGAAGCGGGGTAGTATTGGACATCCCCTGGTTACTTTTTCTTTCCTTTCTTTTTTTTCTGTTTGTCAGGAGCTGGGGTCTTCTTTTCTGTCTCCAGCTTCATGGCAGCTTCCTGAGCAGCCAGAGCTTCCAGCTTTAGGCGCTCGGCTTCCAGCAATTTATTTCTATACTCTTCCCGGATGTCGAAAATCTTCTGTCGGGCTTCATCTAAGGAGTCCTGTTCCAAAGCAAAACCCCAAACAAGTAAGTTCCACGGGTAAAGGTTTATGTTCCCAGAAAGAAAAAATGAAATTCCTTTACCCTGTCCTTATGCCCATACATTCATAGGCAAAACGATTGAAGATGAAAATTAGTGTATGGTCTCAAAAGCTTATCAATACACAAAACATAGCAACAAAGGGTTCATGAGATTTTAACACAGTATGGCAAATAAAAACATTTGTAGAAAACATAGTCAAAGGTAAAGAAAACATACATATTTTGCCAAAGGTATTCTCTGTTTAAATTATTTCAAATACAATCTATATGAGATTTTAATAAGCCCACTATCTCTTGCAAAGTAACTGTGCTCAAGAAATTACTAGTTTCCCACATGTATGCTATCCCTGACAAAATATATCTGAGCTGTACTTGATGAAGCTCCAAATAATATGGCCAAATCCATTGGTTACTTTGTTCTTATCAGCTTGACTTTCATTCTTACCACTTTAGCAAAACTGTATTCAAGGATACCAAGGCCTTATATGAAGCTAAATTCAAGATCATTTATTGTTCTTATTCTTGCTTAACCACACGCTCTCCTCCTGGATCAACTGACTTCACTTAGCTCTTAAATTGTCTTCTGTCTCACCAGCTGCTCCTGTTCAGTCACCTTTGCTGATTTCTCCTTTTCTCTTTCATCTCTTAAGAGGGAAGTGGCCATATTAATTGCTTACTGTTTCAAGAATAATATAATCAAAGAAGAAGGATTAAAGCACAAATGCTGGCCTGAAAAGACTCTTCCAGAAATGACTGCTTTGTCTTCATCCTTGAATTTATCAAGACATTTTCCATGTTTTTTGCAACCAGCTTAATTTTATTGAGATGTTGGAAAAGCTGAATGTCAGAATCAGTCTTCCTGAAGTTTTTGCAAAAAATAGTACTGTATCTACCATAATAAAACAGGGTTGACTAAACCAGTTGCACAAGTACAAGATGATAGTAGTGACATATTAAAGAGAGAGAGAAAGAGACAGAGGAAGAGAATGAGCAGGAGAGAGGGACATTTTCAGGAGCATGTGTAAATAAGTTTAATATACATCAGTAATCCCTTGAGGAATGAGTGTAAAATATATTCATTCTCCTATCTGATAAGAAATATGTTATTGATCATGTTTCTCTTAAAATGGCTTCAATCAAAACTAGGGCTCTCTCTGTGCCTCACACATAAATGAATGGGTGTGAACTCGAAGCTGTCTGAGTTAGTACTTTTTCCCCATTTCCTCTCCATCTGCAGCATTTTTCTTGGTTATTACACACAAAATCCACAAACAGGAATCCTGAAATTCCCTTTTGTTTTCTAATCTAATCTAAATTATTTCCTGCAAGATAAATTAAACTTACACAATTTTAATATCCATTCACTGATTTACTGATTCATTAATTAAACAAACTTTTGCAAAGTAGACATTCCTCTGAAGTTCTGGGGACAACAACAGTGAATCTAAACAGAGTATTTGTTCACATATAGTCTATATTCTAGCAGAGAACAATCAAAAATGAAAGCATAGTATTTATATCTACATTTTCATACACCCCTAAATAAATGCACATGCAGGGTAAATGCTTTAAAGAAAAATAAGGCTAGGCACAATCACACAAATTTTGAGGGTACTAATTTTGAAAGAGCAGCTGGTGAAGATCTCTCTAATAAGTTACCCTAGAGGAGAGAACTCATAAAAGGAAAATGTAAACCATTTTACACTTTGGGGAAAGAATATTCCAGGAAGAGGCCCAGAGGCCCAGAGGCCCAGAGGTCAAAGGCCCAGAGGTGGGAACATGCCTTGCTGTTAGTGGAAAGGCAAAGTCAACTTGGGAAAAGGTTGATAAAAAGAACAGAGAGGAAAGCTCTGGAAGTCATAATCAAGATTTTGGCTTTTTTCTTAACAAAACGTAAAGCCATTAGGGAAGTGAAATGATTCTACCTTCATTTTAAATATGCATTATGATAACCATTAGTGTAATTCACAAAATATTGCTGGTTGCTGGTTATCTTCCAGGTACCTGGTAGCATTGCCCTCCCTCTTTATTAGTTTGCTGGGGCTGCTGTAACAAGGAACCACAAACTGTGTTTAAACAACAGAAATGCATTGCCTCACAGTGCTTGATGCTACAAGTTTGATATCAAGGTCTCATCAAATTAGGTTCCTTCTTTGAAGTTGTATGTGACTATGTGACTTGATCTGATCAGTGAAATATGCGTGCAAATGAATGTGCCATTTCTGGGTAGAAATAGTCACAGCCAATGTGCAATTCCCCATGTTCTCTTCTCCTGTTGTAATAATCATGGCAGAAGTGTCTCTATGGAAGCGCCTTCATCCTGGGGATCTTAATAAGTAAAAGAATGCTCTACTGAACCACACTGGACACATAGCTAGAATGAGAAATGCTGTTTTACTGTTTTTAGCCAGAGTTAGCGAACTTAAGCCTGTAAAGTAAATCTGGCTTATTGCGTGTTTTTCTAAGTAAAGTTTTATTTATTTTGCCATTATCCTATTTATTTAGGTATTATCTGTGATTTTGTGTAAAAATTGGTAATGTTAAGTAGATGCAACATAAATATTTACTGTTTGGCCCTTTACAGAAAATGAGTTTACCAAACACTATGTTAGGCCACTGTGATATTGGGGGTTTTGTTACCACAGGATAAGCCTAGTTTGTCGTGATTGGTACAATTGTTTTGGTGGCAATGCAGAGACCACATTGCGGAGGGGCAAAGATGGAAGCAGTTAGATCAGTAACTGGGCTGTAGCAATCCTCTGAATAAGAAAGAATGACAGGTTAGGTTAGGATGGTGGGAACAGAGATAGTAAGAAATCATCAAATTCTGGATATATTTTCAACGTAGGGTTGAGAGGTTCCGACAACTGATTGCACGTGAGGAGTGAGAGAAGTCAAAGATGTCTCCATAGTCTCTGCTTGAGCAACTGAAAGAATGTAATTAGTATTGACCGAGATGGAGAATCTTGGTGGGGTGACATGTTTGCGCTGAGATGGGTAGGAGGGCAAGCATTCTTGAATTTGGATCTAGAAAGGTTCTGTTTGAGGTGCCTATTGGACTAACAAGAAGAGATGTCAAATGGGAGCATTCCTCACATGAGCCATTACTGGAAATGACAGTCTCACTGTAGCTAAAATATTTAGAATGTCCAATAGGCTTTAGTGACTTTGGGAATGTGTAGGGGTATGTGCGTGTGTGTTGCAGGGAGGAGGGAGAAAAAAAGATTCTCATTCTCCATAGTGGGAAGTTATCCATATACATTTATTGAATTTCCCCTTTTCTAGTATGATATTCCCACTTTCAATAAAGTTGCCACTCTAACTAACGGACATCTATTCTTCTGCCGGGGTGAAGGGTTGACAATAATCTGGATGCAAAAAGTTGAAGTAGTGATCTGCAATTCCTAAATAACCTTAAGCTGAACAAACCCAACTATTTTCATTTTCCTCCTACTTCACTTTTACTTCCTAACATATCTGGTGCCACCAACTGCTGAGCCTTTGAGGGATTCTGTAGGAATTCTGAGGAGCTAATGGGCTTGTTAAGACTTTTCCCACTGCCAGTTTAGGATTCGTGTGTCTCAAGCCAGTTAATGTGATTTTAATCCAGTTATTTTCCAATTTGAACAAATAATTTTGTTGTTGTCTTCTCTCCTTTTCTTCCCATCGTTGAGCATAGATTCCCAACACTGCATTTTAGGGGGATTTTAGGGAGGGAGTGAGGCGAGATGTATAGAATCAAATTTGTGATGTTTTCCTAGAAGTTGTGAATCATAAAAACCTACGTTTTCAAGACATTTCTGTACAAATATTATTTAATTGTATAATTTTTTTTTAATGTTATGAAAGAATTTGCCAACTATAATCTATGTATGTGCTCTTAGACTCACCCGCATTTCCTTATACATATCCAGGACTTCTTCTTTTAACTTCAACTGCTTTTCTTGGTCAATGTTTCGAATGCTAAGGACTCTGCTCCTGTACTGTCGAAACTGATGAATTTCTTCTGCCTTTTGCATTGCCTGCTGCTGATTCAATTCATCTGTTTGCAGCAGAGGATCTGTATCTGTTTTCCTTGATACAAAATATCATCAAAAGATACAAATTTCATTTGGGAACTCTGGAATAAGCTTCACTTTAGACGGCAAACAATTTTAAATCATATCAACAGTGTGGTGGTCTGAGTCAAATTAAACATTAGGGATAGAAAAAAATAAATGGTTATTTTCTGGATATGCTATGGTCCATTTATTGACTCACTGATATTTTAGGAAGATATTTTGGAGAATATCAGTAAATTTGGATTCACCACTTGATGAGGTGATTGTGAAACTTGTGTTCAAAACTATGAGAATATCTTGTAGGTTTTCCTTTTGAATTTATGCAGCTAAGTAATTTTGACAATGTTTCCAAACTTATAAATATGCTTAATATATTTATATTACTCCTATCATGTAGTTATTAAAAATTGAATCTAATTAAATAATGGCAGCAGGTGTGATAGACATTTTCTGTAGCTCATCTCACCTTAATCAGGCCTCAAATTAAATCTTTACAGAAAACATTTAAATATTTTAATAATTGATTTAACAAAACACACAGTTGTCTGCATCAATCATGTTTATGAAAACTTACCGAACATACTGACTTAAATCCATAAATTCTAGTGCTTTTCGAATAAGTCGTGGAGATGTTTCCAAAATTGTTGGAGATCGTGTACGAGGTCCTGTTTCTTTAAAACACACACACACACACACACACATAACAAAAAACCTAGGCTTTAAAAAAATAATCAGTAATGACTAACTAAATGACAATATCTCATTTTAATTGAAAATAATATTTTCTATTGTAAAACAACCATTGATTGCACTTGTCTTATTTAATACAATGTTAATAATATATAACTATATGCTTATATTTTGTTTATCCTCTAGCCAGTGTTACTATGCTTTTAGTTAAATAAAGATGACAAAAATGAAAAATTAACAAAATGCTATTCTAATCACAGTTAAATGGAGGAGGATTAGTCTCCATTAATAAGAACAAGTCTTATATTAAGTTACAAAATTTCATTATTAACAAGTTAAATGGCCTAGTATTTAATGAGATTGGGCTTTGCCTGAATGCTACGCTAAGTACTACTGGGCTTGGGATATAAATAGATTTTTTACATATTTATACTGAAATACTGAAAATAGTATTTTACCTTCAGTAAACTTACAGTCCAGTGGAGTAGGCAATATATAAAAGATAAACACTGAAAATCAAATTAGCAGCAGCTTTTTAATCCACAGACCAGTAGTGAGCCCACAAGAACAGATTTAAGAGACTTGAGTCTAGCATATTAACTTTTCAGCATTTCCAGACCACTGACTATTTTTAAAAATAACTACTGATGTGTGATTTACATACATAAAATTCAACCATTTTAAGGTTCTAATTCAATACTTCTTAGTAAATTTACCAAGTTGTGTGACCATCAACAAAATCCAGTTTTAAAACATTTTCATCATTCAAATAAGATCTCTCTTTTGTCCTATAATAGTCCCTTTGTGTTCTCACCACAAACTCCGGGCAATCATTAATCTATGTATGTCTCTACAGATTTGTCTTTCCCGGACATTTTATGTAAGTAGGAGTGGATTACTGGGTCATATGGTAAAATTCTTTAACTTTTAAAGAAAGTGTCAAACCATGGTGTTTTGATCATTATTTTTAACTTTATGACCAATTTTGAAATTACATAGTAAAAATCTGCCCGCTTGGTTCATTTAAAAAAGAAAAGAGTTTATTTTTAAGAGCAGTTTTAGGGCCGGGCACGGTGGCTCGCGCCTGTAATCCCAACACTTTGGGCGGCCAAGACAGGTGGATCACGAGGTCAGGTGTTCAAGACCAGCCCGACCAAGATGGTGAAACCTCGTCTCTACTAAAAATACAAAAATTAGCTGGGCACAGTGGCAGCCACCTGTAATCCCAGCTACTCGGGAGGCTGAAGCAGGACAATCGCTTGAACCCGGGTGGCAGAGATTGCAGTGAGCCAAGATCTTGCCATTGCACTCCAGCCTGGGTGACAGAGTGAGACTCTGTCTCAGAAAACAACAACAACAACAACAACAAAAGAAACAGTTTTACGTTTCACAGTAAAATTGACAGGAAGTACATACAGAGATATCCCACATCCCCCTTCCTCCCATGCACACATAGCCTCCCCCATTATTAACATCCCTTACCAGAGTGGTACATCTATTACACAATCACACCATGTACAAACAAATACAGTCTTCCTTCCTTCCTTCCTTTCTTCCTTCTTTCTTTCCTTCCTTCCTTCCTTCCTTCCTTCCTTCCTTCCTTCCTTCCTTCCTTCCTTCCTTCCTTCCTTCCTTCCTCTTTCCCTCTCTCTCTTTCTTTTCTTTTTCTTTCTTTCCCTCCCTCCCACTCTCTCTTTCTTTTCCTTCCTTCCTTTTTTTTTTTTCTTTTCAGAGTGTCACTCTGTCACCAGACTGGAGTGCAGTGGCGCGACCTCGGCTCACGGAAACTTCCGCCTCCCTGGTTCAAGCGATTCTCCTGCCTCAGCCTCCCGAGTAGCTAGGATTACAGGCACGTGCCACCACACCCAGCTAATTTTTGTATTTTTAGTAGAGATGGGGTTTCACCACGTTGGCCAGGAGTTTTCTTTTTTTCTTCCCAATTATTATATCTATTTAGTTCATTTCCTTGTCTTATTGTATTTTCTAGGAGTTCTTGTACATGTTGAAAAAGAGTGGTAACAGAGGACATCTTTGGCTTGCTCCTGATCTTAGTGGGAAAGCTTCTAATTCCTCACCATTAATGTTAGCCACAGGTTTTTTTGTAGAAAGTCTTTATCAAGTTGAGTGAGTTCCTCTCCCACTTGGATCTTTTTTTTTTTCAAAATTATTTTGCCATTCTGGTTTTTTGTTGTTGTTGTTGTTTTGCATTTTCATATACGTTTTGGGATTAGCATATCAAATTCTGTAAAGTGTCTACTATGATTTTGATAGAGATTATACTGAATCTACGTACCAATTTGAGGGGTATTACTATCTGAACATTAGGTCTTATAGTCCAAAGCATAAATGATCTCTTTATTTAGATAATTTAAAATTTCCTTTGGTGATGTTTTGTAGTCTTCAATACATAAATTCTACACTTGGTTAAATTTATTTCCGTGTATTTATTATTGATGCTGTTGTGAATAACACTTTCTTCTCAATTTCAATTTTGATTGTTCATCAATAGTACATAGAAATAAAATTGATTTATGTTTACTAATCTTTCATCATGTGACCCTGCCAAACTCACTTATTCATTGTTTTTCTTTTTCTGATTTCTTAGAATTTTAGCATATAGGAGAGTGTTGTCTGAGAATAGAGTTTTACTTTTTTGTTTCTAAGATTGACGTGTTTTATTTCTCTTTCTTGATTGAACTAGCAAGAACCTCCATTAAAATGTTGAATGTCAGTGGTTACAGTAGACATCCTGCCTTGTTCTTGACCTTAGGCTGAAATTATTCAGTGGTTCACCATTAAGTATGATGGTTACTATAGGTTTTTCATAATTATCCTTTATCAGTCTGAGGAAATCCCCCTGTATTACCAGTTTATTGTGAGTTTTCTTTGTTCCTTCTACCACTGTTTGTGCATTATTGTTATATATGCTTGTACATTATAAGCCCAACAATATAGTTTTATAAAAATTATTTGTTAAATAATTAAAAAAAATGGAAAATCTATTTACGTTGTCTTCTAAAATTTACCTACATAATTACCTTTCTTTGTGGCTATGAGTTCCCTTTGGATGTCACCTTCTTTCAGCCTGAAGGACTTCCTTTAGTATTTGTTTTAAGGCAGATCATCTGGAAACAAATTATCAAGCAAGCACAAACAAGTGCTTGTTTATTGTGAATGTGTTTAAATGTGCCTTAATTTTGATGAATTTTCTTTATTTCCTTTGTTTTCGGTCTCATTAAAATTTTTTTATTCCTTCTTCTTTCTTTAGGCCTACTTTATTACTTTCTATCCAACGTGTTTTTTTTTTTTTTTTTTTCCACTGCTGAATCTCCAACGATTTACTTATTTATTATCAATAGGTTTATTGGGAACAGGTAATGCTTGCTTATATGGATAAATTGTTTAGTGGTGATTTCTGAGATTTTGGTGCACCCATCACCTGAGCTGTGTACACTGTACCCTATGTGTACTCTTTTAGCCCTCACCTTCCCCTCACCCTTCCCCCAGTCCCCAGAGTCCATTGTGTCATTCTTATGCCTTTGTGTTCTCATAGCTTAGCTCCCACTTACAAGTGAGAACATAAAATCTTTCATTTTTCATTCCTGGGTTAGTTCACTTTGAATAATGGTCTCCAACTGCATCCAGGTTGCTTTGAATGCCATTATTTCATTTCCTTTTATGGCTGAGTAGTATTCCATGGTGTGTGCATATATGCATATATACATATATATGTGTATGTGTGTGTGTGTGTGTGTATACACCACACTTTACTTGTTGGTTGATGGGTTGTTTGATTGATGGGTTGGTTGATGGGCTGGTTCTGTATTTTGCAATTGCAAATTGTGCTGCCATAAACATGTGTGGGCAAGTGTCTTTTTCATATAGTGATTTCTTTTCCTTTGGGTAGATAGCCAGTAGTGGTACTGCTGGATCAAATGGTAGTTCTACTTTTAGTTCTTTAAGGAATCTCCACATTGTTTTCCATGGTGGTTGTACTAGTTTACATTCCCACCAGCAGTATAAAAGTGCTCCGATTTCAACATGTCCACATCCAGATCTATTATTTTTTGTTTTTTTGATTGTGGCCATTCTTGCAGGAATCAGGTAGTATCACATTGTGGTTTTGATTTGCATTTCCCTGATAATTAGTGATGTTGAGCATTTTTTCATGTTTGTTGGCCATCTGTGTATCTTATTTTGAGAATTGTCTATTCATGTTCTTAGCCCACTTTTTGATGGGGTTGTTATTTTTTCTTGCTGATTTGTTTGAGTTCCTTGTAGATTTTGGATATTAGTCTTTTGTTGAATGCATAGCTTGGGAAGAATTTCTCCCACTCTGTGGGTTGTCTGTTTACTCTGCTGATTATTTCTTTTGTTGTACAGAAGGTTTTTAGTTTAATTAAGTCCCATCTATTTATCTTTGTTTTTGTTGCATTTGCTTTTGGGTTCTTGGTCATGAAATCTTTGCCTAAGGGCTTTTTCTGATGTTATCTTCTGGAGTGTTTATGGTTTCTGGTCTTAGATTTAAGTCTTTGATCCATCTTGAGTTGATTTTTGTATAAAATGAGAGATGAGAGATGAGGATACAATTTCATTCTTCTACATATGGCTTGCCAATTATCCCAGCACCATTTGTTGAATAGCGTGTCCTTTCTGCACTTTCTGTTTTGTTTGGTTTTTGAAGATCAGATAGCTGTAAGTAATTGACTTTATTTCTGGGTTCTCTATTCCGTTTCATTGTCTGTTTTTATGAAAGTACCTTGCTGTTTTGGTAGTTATAGCCTTGCAGTATAGTTTGAAGTTGGGCAATGTGATGCCTCTAGATTTTTTCTTTTTGCTTAGTCTTGCTTTGGCTATGCAGATTGGTCATGTTTTCACTATGTAGGCTCTTTTTTGGCTCCAAATGAATTTTAGGATTCTTTTTTCTAGTTCTGTAAAGAATGATGATGGTATTTTGATGGGAATTGCATTGAATTTGTAGATTGCATTTGGCAGTATGATCATTTTGACAATATTGATTCTACTCATCCATGAGCATGGGATGTGTTTTCATTTGTTTGTGTCATGTATGATTTATTCCAGCAGTGTTTTATAGTTTTCTTTGT
The DNA here is from genome assembly GCF_003255815.1 of Theropithecus gelada. NCBI lineage: Eukaryota > Metazoa > Chordata > Mammalia > Primates > Cercopithecidae > Theropithecus > Theropithecus gelada. The sequence goes on from NC_037671.1 coordinate 119,694,726, forward strand.
AGAGCTCTTTCACTTCCTTGGTTAGGTAAATCCCGAAGTGTTTTTTTTTTTTTCTTTGCAGCTATTATGAAAGGGATTGAGTCTTGATTTGTTTCTCAGTTTGGTTGCTACTGGTGTATAACAGTGCTTCTTATTTATGTACATTGATTTTGCATCCTGAAACTTTACTGAATTCATTTTTCAGATCCAGGAACTTTTTGGATGAGTCTTTAGGGTTTTCTCAATATACGATCATGTCATCAGCAAACAGGGACAGTTTGACTTTCATGGTGCATATGTACCACATTTTCTTTATCCTGTCTGTCACTGATGGGCGTTTAGGTTGCTTCCATATCTTTGTGAGTAGTGCTGCAGCAAACATTCACATGCATGTGTCTTTATGGTAGAATGATTTATATTCCTCTGGGTATATACCCAGTAATGGGATTGCTAGATCAAATGGTTGAACTAATTTACACTCCCACCAACAATGTATAAATGTTCCTTTTTCTCCACAGCCTGACCAGCATCTGTTATTTTTGGACTTTTTAATAATAGCCATTCTGGCTGGTGTGAGATAGTATCTCATTGTGGTTGTAATATATATTTTTCCAATGATCAGTGACATTGAGCTTTTCTTCATTTGCTTATTGGCTGCATGTATGACTTCTTTAGAAAAACGTCTGTTCATGTCCTTTGCCGACTTTTTAATGGGATTGTTTTTCTCGTGTAAATTTGTTTAAGTTCCTTATAGAGGCTGAATATTACAACCTGTCAGATGGAGAGTTGCAAAAATTTTCTCCCTTTCTGTAGGTTTTTTGTTTACTCTGTTGATAGTTTCTTTTACTGTGCAGAAGCTATTAAGTTTAATAAGATACTACTTGTTAATTTTTGCTTTTGTTGCAATTGCTTTTAGGTGTTTTTGTCATGAAATTTTTGCCTGTTCCCATGTGCAATTGATTTAATACACTATAGTTACTCTGCATTCTGATTCCCCAAGGGATTATTGTGGCTTTTCTTTGTTTAGTTGTTTATTTACTTAGTAATTTGCTTGTAGAGTCTTATTTCCCCTGCAATTTTCAGATAATGATGTTTCTAACGATTTTCTTTAATTTTTAATTTTTATTTTTAATCCTAGCTTCCTTGGAGTCACCAATCGGTCAGAATAGTGGTTATACAATATTTTCTCGAAGATTTCTCTTAAACACCTTGATTTAGTATAGCGTCCACTCTTGACAAGGAGATCTTTATGTATTTTAGAGTACACATTCAAAGTTCTGGCAGCGTACAAAGCTGTCCCCACTTTCACTGGTTTAAAGTCTCATACTGAAACAAGGACAAGAAGATAATATGGACCCTCTGTAGTCTCTCCTGAGTGTGCACACATTCCCAACATGTATGTAGCCATTCAGGTGCCCCAAAATATTAGAAGCTTATCAAAGCCCACGATGGCTCTTACATTACTCAGATCTCTCTGTCTTATTTTTGGCTGATCTGTTGGTCCTTGGCCAGTATTACAGTCTCAGGCAGCTGTGATGTTGGCTATTCCCAGTTGTTTGCCACCAAGTTCCCCATTGCTTTCAACAATGTCAATGGGCATGGGGACTTTCCATGAAGCCTCAAATCAGATAAGCCCCCATCTAGCATTGATATCAAGACTGCTGGTCCTCATGGTTGCTGTGCTATAAACCTTGGAACTGATGAGAGAACTCCATGTTAATATGCCACAGATCCCCACTGTTCCTACCAAGTTTGGTAGAGAAACTAATACACCCCCAAAGATGCCTACATCCTAATCCCTGGAACCTGTGACTGTGTAACTTTATATGACAAAACCTTTGCAGATGTGATTAAGGATCTTAAAATGGAAAAAAAAATATTCTGGATTATTCAGGTGGGCACAATATAATCACAAGAGCCCTTATAGGGAAAAGATGGAGATAGCAGAAGAGTCAAAGAAGGAGAAAAGACAATGGGCATGGAAGAAGGGGCAAGAGAGAGAGGGAGACAGAGAGAGTTGAAGATGCTGTCCTGCTGCCCTTGAATATGAGAATCAAGCCACAGCCAAGAAGTCAGGTGGCCCTAGAAGGTGGAAAAGGAAATGGATTTTTCCCTGTAGCCTGTAAGAGGAATGCAGGCCTGCCAACACATTAATTTTAACATTAGTGCCTTTCAGAAATACAAGATAAAAAAATTTGTATTACTTTAAATCATGAAATTTGTGGTTATTTGTTACAAAATCAATAGGAAATGAATAAAATTAGATTTTTTTTTGTCATTGTTCTTAGTTTTAGTAATTATTTTTTATTTAGCTTTATGCCCTCAGTTCATTTTTAGGTTTCTAAAACATTTTAGTATATATTTTTTTCTGGTTTATTTTTGCTTCCTTCTTTTTTTGGGAGAAGTTGTGTCAAGTCCTCACTCTCCAATTCCACAGGTCCCAGCCCCCTTTCCTTAACTATTTAATTTTGTATGTAAATGTGGTTGTAATAGGCTACAGTAATATGGAAAATTGATTAATTTATAATTTGTTAGAAGTTATAACTCATTCAGAAATGTAATTTACTACAAACTTTTAAAAATATAAAAAACTATAATATCCAAATTATTTTTTCATTTTTTTCAAAAATATATAAAATCATGATAAACTTGTGAGAAAATAATAATATAAATCCCAACACTGATCTATTAGTAAAATATAGAAAAAATTCATGTTTTCCATTTTATAAAGTGAAATAAAACATCCCCCAAGTATTAACATTTTAATAATATGACTCTTTTAGAAACCAGTGGGCCATAACTTCTTTTTTCATCATGGTTTTATGAGATCTTGGATTTCTAAAATTCATTTGCCTTTCTTGTGAATTTACTTATGTTGGGTGTATTTTTGTCATTTCAAACTTGGATTGTTTCTGTAAGTCACCAGTTCTGCTGACTCTGACTGAAAAGAAAATATTTCCTGATTAGATGTTTGTTTTTTCTTATATCTTTCCATAGTATTTATATTTAAATAGGGAAAGAGGGAAGGAGGCAGATAAGGTTCACTTGGATACCCATCTACAAAGCTATGCTATTTCAGAATAGGTTGTGAGCCTAGTACGATGTCCTTGGGCCTCTAGAATAATATGCTCAATGTGAGTTGTGTGTGTGTGTGTGTACCATCTTCCATCTGCAGATTGGTCCTTTGTGGGATGAATTCTGAAAGTGAGAATGAGTTTTAAATATTTTATAGCAATTACACATTGCTGGGTCATTTTTATTGTATTTTACAAATGTTTCCATTTGCAACAGAGTGATAGAAAAAAACTTCATTGTGATAGTACGAGAGTCAAAAGACATGGTGAATAATATTTGACTGGTCCTGAGGTCAGGGAAAAATATTTGAGAATAAGGACCAATATTACCTCCAACCTCTGGAAGAGGTGGATTCCAAGGCACCGAGAGGTAAAAGGGAAAGCTAACAAAATCACTGGATTCTTGATGACAACTTGTAGTTGGGGAGCAAAGCTTAGAAGTGAGATCTGTAATGGTATTGTTTATATGCCTTTTACAAGGGAAGTTGTTCTACATGATTCAACACATGAAAACAAGAAGCTGAAAAATAAGACAACTTTTGAGGAGTTATGAATATCTATAACAATGTAGGAGCCAAACCACAGAAATCTCTCAAAAGATCTATAATCTATAATCTTTCACGAGTGATGCTTCTCCAGGAGTAAGTACCAAGAGGTGACCTACCAACAACAGGCACATGTATGCCCACACATAGAGATCCTGAAAAGAGCTCAGCATCTGAACCTTGGTTCCAAAACCGGATTACTCTACAACCATAGCTCCTGGGGTACATGGCAGTGTTTCAGTGCTGGAATCCTACAATGGCACACCTCATCTTGGAGGGAGGGGAAGTCAGTTTTCCTTGATGGTGGGAGGTGAAGCCAGCTGGACTTCCTGGGCCAAGTGTGGACTTGGAGAACTTTTCTGTCTTACAAGAGGATTGTAAAACTCACCAATCAGCACTCTGTAGCTAGGATTGTAAAACACATCAATCAGTGCTCTGTAGCTAGCAAGGGGATTGTAAAATGCACCACTCAGCATTCTGTAAAAATGTACCAATCAGTGCTCTGTAGCTAGCAAGAGAATTGTAAAATGCGCCAATCAGCACTCTGTAGAATGCACCAATCAGCTCTCTGTAAAATGCACCAGTCAGCACTCTTTAAAATGTACCAATCAGTGCTCTGTAAAATGCATCAATCATCAGGAGTCTAAAAGTAGTTAATTGTGGAGAAGATTGAAAAAAGGACACTGTGATAGGACAGAAATGGAACATGGGAGGGGACAAATAAGGGAATAAAAGCTGGCCACCCCAGCCAGCAGTGGCAACCTGCTTGGGTCCCCTTCCATGCTATGGAAGCTTTTTCTTTCACTCTTCACAATAAACCTGCTACTACTCACTCTCTGGGTCCATGCCATCTTTAAGAGTTGTAACACTCACTGTGAAGGTCCACAGCTTCATTCTTGAAGTCAGCAAGATCACAAACCCACCAGAAGGAACAAATTCAGATATCATGGGGGCTCGTCTGGGATATCGCCATGCAGTGAGTACCACCGGACCCCCTTCACTTGCTATTCTGTCCTATTTTTCCTTAGAATTCGGGGACTAAACACTGGGCACCTGTTGGCCAGTTAAAAGTGACTAGTGCAGCTGCCGGACTAAAGACATGGGTGTCAGGCTTTCAGGGAAAGGGCTCTCTAACAACCCCCAACTCTTTGGAGTCAGGAGCATTGGTTTACCTGGAACAAGCGTCCACTTTTCCTGCACTTACGGGCTGAGCCAAGGGACAACAGAGAGGAAAGCCGTTCAGCTCCGGGGTCCCAAGAAAAAGTTGGTTGAGCCTGCAGCCATGAGCAGAACTCTCAAAGTTACATCACCCAAGCCAGACTCACCCATCTATCCTATCTACCCTGGCCCTTGCCTCCTGGGTCCTAGTGCCTGTCAGACAAACTTCCTCCCACTTCTCTTATCTGAGGTTAGTCCTGATTCTAAAAACCACTCCCTGTCCTTGGTGCTCTTCTAGTTTCTCCTCTAAGGATGATTTTTTAATATAAATTTCAGGACTCTGCTCCCTTCTTTAGGCACTTGGCCTCACCAATCAGAAAGACATAATTTTTGCCCAAAGTCTGTCAGGGAGAGGCTCTCTGGAATTTTAGGATCCCTCCTTGGACTACCAGGCCTAACAAAGGCTATTCCTGAAGCTAGGGTATGAGGAGTCTCAGAAATTATATCCTTCCTATTTATGTGATGAGAAGTGAGGAAAAACGGTGTCACTCTTTCAACCCTGTAGATCCCTTCCCTCCCTCAGGGTATGGCCTTCCACTCCATTTTGAGGCATATCATCTTTATAGGACAAGGATAAGGTCCCAATACTAACATGAAAAAATGCTTAGGACTCTAACTACCAGGTTTTTGAGAATGTGTCATTAAGGGTCACTAAATCCAATTTTTCTCGGACCTCTTTGGGGTCTAAGAGGAAAGGTAAGGGTGCATGTTTTTGAGAATGCGTCAGTAAGGGCTGCTAAATCCAACCTTCCTTGGTCCTTTTTGTGGTCTAGGAGGAAAACTAGTGTTTCTGCTGCTGCTTTGGTGAGCGCAACTATTCCAAACAGCAGGGACCAGGTATTGTTGCAGGTTCTTGGGCAGGGAAACAAGCAAACAATAAAAATGCGGGCAGTTTTTCTTTCAGATGGAAAACACTCAGGCATCAACCAATTCACCCTTGAAATGCATCTTAAGACATGGGGACCAATTTGACCTGCAAACCCTGAAAAATAAGCAGCTTTTTTCTGCACTACGGCCTGGCCCCAATATTCTCTCTCTGATGGGGAAAAATGTCCACCTGAGGGAAGTATAAATTATAATACTATTCTGCAGCTTGACCTTTTCTGCAAGAGGGAAGGCAAATGGAGTGAAATACCTTTTGTCCAAGCTTTCTTTTCATTGAAGGATAATCCACAACTATGCAAAGCTTGCAATTTACATTCCACAGGAGGACCTCTCAGCCTACCTCCGTATCCTAGCCTCCCTACAGCTCCCCTTCCTGTTAATGATAAGCCTCCTTTAATCTCCCCCACCCAGAAGGAAATAAGCAAAGAAATCTCCAAGGGACCACTAAACCCCTGGGCTAATGGTTATGTCCCTTCAAGCTGTAGGGGGAGTGGAATTTGCCCCAACCCGGGTACATGTCCCCTTCTCCTTCTCTGATTTAAAGCAGATCAAGGTAGACCTGAAGAAGTTTTCAAATAATCCTGATAGGTATATAGATGTCCTACAGGGTCTAGGGAAAACCTTCAACCTCACTTGGAGAGATGTCATGCTATTGTTAGATCAAACCCTGGCCTTTAATGAAAAGAATGTGGCTTTAGCTGCAGCCTGAGAGTTTGAAGATACCTGGTATCTTAGTCACGTAAATGATAGAATGATAGCCGAAGAAAGGGACAAATTGCCTACTGGTCAGCAAGCCATCCCCAGTATGGATCCCCACTGGGACCTTGACTCAGATCATGGGGACTGGAGTCACAAACATCTGTTGACCTGTGTTCTAGAAGGACTAAGGAGAATTAGGAACAAGTCCATGAATTATTCAATGATGTCCACCATAACTCAGGGAAAGGAAGAAAATCTTTCCGCCTTCCTCGAGTGGGCCTTAAGAAAATATACTCCCCTTTCACCCAACTCCCTCGAGGGACAATTGATCCTAAAAGATAAGTTTATTACCCAATCAGCCACAGATATCACGAGAAAGCTCCAAAAGTGAGCCCTGGGCCCTGAACAAAATCTGGAGGCATTATTAAACCTGGCAACCTTGGTGTTCTATAATAAGGACCAAGAGAAACAGGCCAAAGGAAAGGCAAGATCAGAGAAGGGCCGTAGCCTTAGTCATGGCCCTCAGACAAACAAACATTGGTGGTGCAGAGAGAACAGAAAATGGAGCAGGCCAATCACCTGGTAGGGTTTGTTATCTGTGTGGTTTGCAAGGACACTTTAAGAAAGATTGTCCAGTGAGAAACAAGCTGCCCCCTTGCCCATGTCCACTATGCCAAAGCAATCACTGGAAGGCACACTGCCCCAGAGAACAAAGATTCTCTGGTCCAGAATCCCCCAACCCGATGACCCAACAATAGGACTGAGGGTGCCCAAGGCAAGCACCAGCTCATGTCATCACCCTCACTGAGCCCCAGGTAAGTTTAACCATTGAGGGCCAGGAAATTGACTTCCTCCTGGATACTGGCGTGGACTTCTCAATGTTAATCTCCTCTCCTGGATGGCTGTGCTCAAGGTCCATTACCATCCAAGGAATCCCGGGACAGTCTATAACCAGGTATTTCTCCTACCTCTTCAGTTGTAATTGGGAGACTTTGCTCTTTTAACACACCTTTCTTGTTATGCCTTAAAGTCTCACACCCTTCTTAGGGAGGGACATATTAGCCAGAGCTGGAGCTATTATCTATGTGAATATGGTGAACAAGTTACCCATTTGTTGTCCCCTACTTGAAGAGGGAATCAACTCTGAAGTCTGGGCATTGGAAGGACAATTTGGAAGGGCAAAAAATGTCTGCCCAGTCCAAATCAGGCTAAAAGACCCCACCAATTTTCCTTATCAAATGTAATATCCCTTATGGCCTGAAACTCATAAAGGATTACAGAATATTGTTAGACATTTAAAAGCTCAAGCCTTAGTAAGGAAATGCGGCAGTCCCTGCAACACCCCAATTCTAGGAGTACAAAAAACAAATGGTCATTGGAGACTAGTGCAAGATCTTAGACTCATCAATGAGGCAGTAATTCCTCTATATCCAGTTGTACCCAACCCCTATACCTTTTTCTCTGAAATACCAGAGGAAGCAGAATGGTTCACTGTTTTGGACCTCATGGGTGCCTTCTTCTGCATTCCCCTGCACTCTGACTCCCAGTTTCTCTTTGCCTTTGAGGATCCCACAGACCACACGTCCCAACTCACGTGTATGGTCTTGCTCCAAGAATTTAGGGATATCCCTCATCTGTTTGGTCAGGCACTGGCCCAAGATCTAGGCCACTTTTCAAGTCCAGGCTCTTTGGTCCTTCAGTACGTGGACAATTTACTTTTGGCTACCAGTTCGGAAGCCTTATGCCAGCAGGCTACTTGAGATCTTTTGAACTTTCTAGCTAACAAAGAGTACAAGGTGTCTAAATCGAAGTCCCAGCTCTGCCTACAACCAGTCAAATATCTAGGCCTAATCTTATCCAGAGGAACCAGGGCCCTCAGCAAAGAACAAATACAGCCTATCCTGGCTTGTCCTCACCCTAAGACATTAAAACAGTTGCAGGAGTTCCTTGGGATCACTGGCTTTTGCCGACTATGGATCCCTGGATACAGCAAGATGGCCAGGCTGCTCTATACTCTAATCAAGGAGACCCAGAGGGCAAATACTCATCTAGTAGAATGGGAACCAGAGGCAGAAGCAGCCTTCAAAACCTTAAAGCAGGCCCTAGTACAAGCTCCAGCCTTAAGTCTTTCCACAGGACAAAACTTTTTACATGTCACAGAGAGAGAGGGAATAGCTCTGGGAGTTCTTACTCAGATTCATGGGACAACCCCACAACAGTGGCATACCTAAGTAAGGAAACTGATACAGTAGCAAAAGGCTAGCCTCACTCTTTATGGGTAGTTGTGACAGTGGCCATCTTAGTATCAGAGGCTATCAAAATAATACAAGGAAAGGATCTCACTGTCTGGACTACTCATGATGTAAATGGCACATTAGGTGCCAAAGGAAATTTATGGCTATCAGAAAACCACCTGCTTAGACACTGGGTGCTACTCTTTGAGGGATCGGTGCTTCACATACACATGTGTGCAGTCCTCAACCCTGTTACTTTTCTCCCAGAGGATGGTGAACCAATTGAGCATGACTGCCAACAAATTGTAGCCCAGATGTATGCCGCCCAAGAGGATCTCTTAGAAGTCTCCTTAGCTAATCCTGACCTTAACTTACATACTGGTGGAAGTTGATTTGTGGAGAATGGGATATGCCATTGGTTATGCCACAGTTAGTGATGTAACAGCTCTTGAAATTAAACTTCTTCCCCCAGGGACCGGCACCCAGTTAGCAGAACTAGTGGTGCTTACCCAAGCCTTAGAACTGAAATAAATGTGTATACAGATATCAAGTATGCTTATCTAATCCTACGTGCCCATGCTGCAATATGGAAAGAAAGGGAGTTCCTAACCTCTGGGAGAACCCCCATTAAATACCACAAGGAAATCATGAAGTTATTGCACATAGTGCAAAAACCCAAGGAGATGGCAGTCTTACATTGCCAAAGCCATCAAAAAGGTGAAGGAGAAAAGGCAGAAGGAAACCGTCGGGCAGACACTGAGGCCAAAATTGTTTCCAGGTGGAATCTCCCATTAGAAATACCTATGGAAGGACCCTTGGCATGGAACAACCCTCTCCAAGAGATTAAGCCCCAGTATTCCCTGATTAAAACAGAATGGGGACTTTCATGGGGGCATAGTGTTCTCCCCTTGGGGTGGTTAATGACAGAAGAGGAAAAGGTACTCATATCTGAAGCCAGCCAGTGGAAAATACTTAAGGCCCTCCACCAAACCTTTCATATGGGTATTGAGAACACTCATCAAATGACCAAATCCCTATTTACAGGGCCAAATCTCCTCCAGACCATCCAACAAGTAGTCAAAGCCTGTGAGGTGTGCCAAAGGAATAATCCCTTGGTACATCATGAGGCCACTCTGGGGGAAGAAAGAATAGGTCACTATCCCAGGGAGGACTGGCAGTTAGACTTCACCCATATGCCTAAGTCAAGGGGATTTCAATACTTGTTGGTCTGTGCTGATACCTTTATAAATTGGATAGAAGCCTTCCCCTGCAAGACAGAGAAGTCTCAGGAAGTGGTTAAAGTCCTAATTCATGAAATAATTCCTAGATTTGGGCTTCCCTAAAGCTTACAAAGTGGCAATCTGGCTTTTAAAGCCACAGTAACTCAGGGTATTTCCAGGGCGCTAGGGATACATTACCTTCACTGTGTCTAGAGGCCACAATCCTCAGGGAAGGTTGAGAAGGCAAATTAAACACTCAAGGGGCACTTAAGGAAACTAACACAAGAAACTCATCTCCCATGGCCTACTCTCTTGCCCATGGCCTTGTTGGGAATCCAAAATTCTCCTCACAAAATGGAGCTCAGTCCATATGAAATGCTGTATGGATGACCTTTTCTCACAAATGACCTCTTACTTGATCAGGAAATGGCCAACTTGGTCAAGGATACAACTTCTCTGGCAAAATATCAACAAAATCCTAAAAACCTACCTGAAGGATGTCAAAGAGACAAGGGAACAGAGTTGTTCCAACTGGGAGATCTAGTGTTGGTCAAGTCCCTCTCCTCTACCTCCCCATCCATGGATTCCTTGTGGGAAGGACCATATTTGGTAATCCTCTCTACCCCCACTGCATTTAAGGTGGCAGGAGGGGAATCTTGGATTCACCACACCAGAGTTAAACTTTGGACACCCCCTGACGAACCTGCGGGACCGTCAGTTCAGGAGTCCCAAGATCAGCCAGACCAGCTTTGATACACCTGCAAACTGTTGGAGGACTCGCGTCACCTATTCTGGAAGGAAACGTCACAGACTAAAAAGGCTCCTACAGCTGATCCTGAGGAAAAACCTTTTCCTACTTAAAAAAGGTAAATGAAAACCTGTATAATCTTTAACACCTCTCCTTGCCCCTTTAATGGCATTCTTTTACTGTTTCTTCACGTTATTAAGCAGAATACTAACCATACTCTATGCAGTAGGACTATATACTGTAGCTTCTGCCAGGACAGAAATCCTAATCACGTCAACCTTTTTTTCTATCCTCCTCCCTTCTGACAGCAATTTACTCCTACCTTTAACTCAGACTGGATAAAATGATCTCATCTTTCAGGGCACTCTCTTTACCTTCCTACTTACTCTTTGCCTATGTATCCCTCCTGCTTCCTTGGATACCCCACATAGTCGCCCCTCCCCTTCTACTAGCTCCTAATTACCTCTACAAGACTCTCAACTTAGCCCACTCTCTGTTAAACCAGTCCAATCCTTCCCAGCCAAATGACTGTTGGCTTTGTATCTCTCTATCAGCCACTGCTTACATTGCCACTCCCGTTCCCGCCAAAAAACCCTGCGTCTTTACTAACTTAACCTGCCACCCCAATTATGAAGGAAAAGACCCTTTCCAACTTCTAAATATGCAATCATTAGCTGACTTCCCCATCTCTGATAGGACCAAGAATACCCTAACAGGATGCGCAATCCAGCTTTTACGCTCTTACATTTCTAACCTCACCTACTACATGAGCAATGAAAAGCCCATACACGGCCCTGTGACTACGAATACCATCTTAACTTTCCAAGCCCCTTTATGCATACAACACAACCTGTTATCAGGTCTGCCCATGGGGCATCTACTATCCCATCAGTGTAATTACACCTACAACTTCAAACTCCAACTGATCATAGTAACTTCCAGCTCATCCAAAGAGCTCCATTCAGATGGCTTGTCCGCTTCTCAAGGCCTCCAAAAATAATCACCTCCTTCCTACTTAACAAACAGTCTGGGTTTTGTAATGGCAAACATACTCCCTGTATGAACATTCACCCCCGGACCCACTGCAGCGGCACCCCCACCACTAATGAATGCCTTCTCATCCCCTCTTTCAATCACTCTCTTGAATAGTTCCTAATAGATACAAAATGGTTTTTTCTCCAATGGGAAAATAGAACACAGAGAGCCACTCAGTTTGCTCCCAACACCCCTTTCCAGTCACTCACCGGAGTTGCCTTGGCAAGTACTCTACAGGTATGGGAAAATGAAAACAACAAACTCACACACCTTTTTAATGTACACAACCAGTTCTGTCTACCAAGCCAAGGCATATTCTTCTTATGTGGAACTTCAACCTATATCTGCCTCCCTACCAACTGGACAGGCACCTGTACCTTAGTCTTCCTAAGTCCCAACATTGACATTGCCCCAGTAAATCAGACCCTATCAGTGCCCCTCAAAGCTCAAGTCTGTCAGTGCAGGGTCATACAACGAATACCCCTACTTATAGGGTTAGGAATGGCCACTGCTTCAGGAACCAGAATAGCCAGTCTATCTACTTCATTATCCTACTATCACACACTCTCAAAGAATTTCTCAGGCAGTTTTCAAGAAATAATGAAATCCATGCTTACTCTACCATCCCAAATAGACTCTTTGGCAGCAGTGACTCTCCAAAACCGCTGAGGCCTAGACCTCCTGGCTGCTGAGAAAGAGGACTTTGCACCTTCTTAGGGGAGGAGTGTTGCTTTTACACTAACCAGTCAGGGATAGTATGAAACGCTGCCTGGCATTTACAGGAAAAGGCTTCTGAAATCAGACAACATCTTTCAAACTCTTATACGAGCTTCTGGAGTTGGGCGACATGGCTTCTCCCCTTTCTAGTTCCTGCGACAGCCATCTTGCTATTACTCACCTTCAGGCCCTGTATTTTTAACCTCCTTGTCAAATTTGTTTCCTCCAGGATCAAGGCCATCAAACTACAGATGGTTTTACAAATGGAACCCCAAATAAGCTCAACTCACAACTTCTACTGAGGACCCCTGGACCTTTGACTGGCCTAGAGAGCTCCCCTCTGGAGGACACTACAACTGCAGGGCCCCTTCTTTGTCCTCATACAGCAGGAAGTAGCTAGAGCAGTCATCACCCAATTCACAAAAGCAGGTGGGGTGTCCTGTTTGGAGGGGGGATTGAGAGGTGAAGCCAGCTGGACTTCCTAGGTCAAATGGGGACTTGGAGAGCTTTTCTGTCATAGAAGAGTATTGTAAAATGCACCAATCGGCATGCTGTAAAAACGTAGCAATCAGTGCTCCGTAGCTAGCAAGAGGATTGTAAAATGCACCAATCAGTGCTTTGTAAAATGCCCCAATCAGCACTCTGTAGAATGCACCAATCAGCACTCTGTAAAATGCACCAATCATCAGGAGTCTAAAAGTAGCCAATTGCAGGGAGGATTGAAAAAAGGGCACTCTGACAGGGCAGAAAGGGAACATGGGAGGGGACAAATAAGGGAATAAAAGTTGGCCACCCCAGCCAGCAGCAGCAACCCACTTGGGTTCCCTTCCACGCTGGGGAAGCTTTGTTCTTTTGCTCTTCACAATAAACCTTGCTACCACTCACTCTTTGGGTCCATGACATCTTTAAGAGCTGTAACACTCACTGTGAAGGTCCGTGGCTTCATTCTTGAAGTCAGGGAGACCACGAACCCACTGGAAGGAACCAACTCTGGACACAGTGGCATGCAAACATTAAAATGATAATAAATGTTTTCAAGTGTTTGAGAAATGTCTTGCAGACATTTTGTGCTTGGAGATAGGCTGCTTGGTCTAGGTCCTCCTTTCCTGCTGACTTTTATCTTTCCTCTCTGTTCTTATTTCTCCTCTCTGTGCAAAAGTATACCTGTTCACAACTACGTAGACTTTATTGCACATGTCCAAAGACTCTGATGGCCAAAGGTGTGAATAAATTAGGAGCAGATGAGCTGAAACTGGGGCATGAACTTCCATGCCTTACAATACTGGTCTGGGACTCTGGGTAAAAAAAAAAAAAGTCCATGCTGTGACTGCCCCTGGGCTGGTGCAAACTGATGAATCATGATTACAGTCAATTTTCTTAATTTAAAAATTACCTTATTAGTTTCAGAGCACAGTGTAGACTGCGTGAGTGGAGGTTGGTGCAGCCTTGGAAAAAATATTGATGAAAGAAATTGAAAGTGACATAAATAAATAGAAAAACATCCTGTGTTCATAGACTGGAAGAATTAATGTTAAAATGTTCATACCACTCAATGCATTCCACATATTCAATGCAATCCCTACCAAAAATCTAATGTCGTTCTCCAGAGAAGTAGACAAAAACATTCCTAAAATTTGTATGGAACCCCCAAAGGCCTCATATAGTCAAAGCCATCTGGACCAAAAATAACAAAGAGGGAGGCATCACCAGACTTCAAAATACATTACAACGCTATACTAATCAAAACAACATGGTGCTGGCATAAAAACAGACACATCAACAGATGGAATAGAGGCTGAGTGTGGTGGCTCACGCCTGTCATCCTAGCACGTTGGAAGGCCAAGGTGGGAGGATAGCTTGAGCCCAGGATGTTGAGGCTGCAGTGAGCTGTTACTGTGCCACTGAACTCCAGTTTGGGGGACTGAGCAAGGCACTGTCTCAAAATAAAAACTAAACTGAAAACAAATGGAACAGAACACACAATGGGAAACGGAGATCTCTTCAACAAATGGTGTTTGGAAAACCTGATATTCACATGCAAAAGAAGTAAAATGGACCTTTATGCAAGAATCAACTCAGGCCAGGGTGACTCATGCCTGTAAACCCAGAACTTTAGGAGGCTGAGGCTGGAGAATTCCTTGAGCCCAGGAATTTGAGATTAGCCTGGGCAACATAGTGAGACCTCATCTCTATAAAAAATAAAATATTCACCAGAAATAGTGGCATGTGCTTATAGTCTCAGCTACTCAGGAGGCTGAGGTGGGCAGATCAATTGAGCCTGGGAGGTTGAGGCTGCAGTGAGCCGTGATTGAGCCACTGTACTCCAACCTCTCTAAAAATAAAACAAAAACCAAAAAAGATCAATTCAAAATAGATTAAAAACTTAAACATAAGTCCAGAAACTATAAAACTACTAGAAGAAAAACAGGAGAAACAGCCCATGATATTAGTGTGGGCAATATTTTCTTTGAATATGATCCTAAGAACACAGAAACAAAAGTAAAAATAGACAAGTGGGGCTGTACCAAACTAAAAACCTTTGCTGTACAAATGAAACAATGAAAAGTGATGAATCAACCCATGGGTTGAGTTAAAATATTCAGAAATCATGCATTGGATAAGAGGCTAATATTCAATATATACAAGGAACTTAAGCTACTCAATAATAAGAAAGCAAATAACTAGATTAAAAAATGGGTAAAGAACCTGAATAGATATTACTCAAAAGAAGAGATACAAATGACCAACACATACATAAAAAGATGATCAACATCTCCAGTCATCAGAAAAATGCACATTAAAACCACAATGAGATACTACCTCATACCTGTTACATTGGCTGTTATAAAAAAGATGAGAGATAACAAGCATTGGTGAGAGTGTGGATAAAAGGGAACTCAGGTACACTTTGGTGGTACTGGGAATAATTACAAGCCATTTGAAAAACCAGTATGGAGATTATTTGAAAAACTAAAAGTAGAATTACCGCATGATCCAGCAATCCTGCTTGTGGGTATATATCCAAAGGAATTAATACAAGTATGTGAAAGAGGTGTCTGTACTTGTATGTTCATTACATTATTCACAACAGCCAACATAGGGAAATGACCAAAGTACCCATCAATAGATGAATGGATTTTTCAAAATGTGGTATGTAGACACAATGGAATACTATTTAGTCTTTAACAAACAGAAAATTCTGTCATTTGCAACATTATGGACAAACCTGGAGGACAAGATGCTAAGTAAAAAAGCCAGCCTCAGAGAGACAAATATGGCATGGTCTCATTTATATGTGGAATCTAAAATGTTGAACATACAGATATTAGGATGGTGGTTACCAGAGGCTGGGGGGTCATAGTGTAGTGGACAAGGAAAGGGAAAATGTTTGTCAAAGGGTACAGTTAGTTTCAGTTAGCTAGCAGGAATAGGTTCTGGTGTTCTATTGCACAGCTTGGTGAACACAGTTAACAGTGTATTGGATGTTTCAAAATAGCTAACAGAGTGGATATTAAATGATCTCACCACAAGGAAATAATAAGTATTTTAGGTAATGAATACATTTATTAGCTTGATTTGATCATTCCATAACCTATACATGTATCAAAACATCCCATTGTACCCCATAAATATATATAATTATTTGCTAATTAAAAATAAAATTTCAAAAAGGATTACTTTGTTAGCACATAAGTAAGCAATTTGATATCAGAATTTAAGTTGCATTGTTTTAGCTACATTTTTCTATTTTACAGATGTTTAAATTAACTAAGGATGGGGAAAAGTTTGTGTTCAGTTAGAGATCACAATAGATGGAGACCAAAGAGCTGGGTTTAAATCCAAGTTCTACCCAAACTGCATCAGTTTCCTGCTCTCGGGTGAGTCATTTTTCCAATCCTGTCATTTTAGAAGTGGAGAGAGCAATATATGCTTTCTCTAATTTACGTAATCTCAAGTGAGATAAGAGATGGAAAGATTACTCTACAAATTAAATATTAATATTAAATGGAATGTGTTCTAATAAGTTTTACTGCTACCATCATGTGAGCTATTACGTATTGAATGGGCATATACTTTCAATATATTGCTTAAAAAATATCAGAATCTCCTGTTAGTATAGTAAAAGATTCCTTTGAATTTTGGAATTTTCCTCTTAGTATGGAAATCACTTAAGGACATGCTTTAGCTTTAAACACTTCTTAATTTTAAAATTCTCAGAATGGTTTAGCAATTTTGAGAAAAGAACCACTGTTGGCTTTTCTGAGAATACTTCTTATTAAGACTTCCTTCTTTGCTGCCTGGGTTCAAAACACGTAGAAAAATAGAGAGTAAGATTATACTATTGATCCAGGTTTAACCGGAGGATGTGGCTTGATATGAGAGACAAATGGGCCATGATCACCTGAAGCTGACTGACTGTTCCAGCACAGTCTAGGTAGTGCTCACACCTGAAGGAAGAGCCTCATTTATTCTCTCCAAATGCATTAACAGGACATTTTGTTCCCTTTAAGACAGGAGGAGTTGAGGAGTTGCTTAGGAATTCATGGAAACTAGGAGTGTGGAAAGGCATTTTCCTTTGATCAGGGATTTAGTTCAGTTTAGTGAACAGATATGAATCCACATAGAAACGAATCAAGTCAGGGTGACTTGTACACCACTGAAAATTGCTCATTTTCAACATTTAAAAAACTACATTCTTAAAATTTGTTATTAAAGGTAAAAAGGAAATCTATCATGTAGCATGCTACAGATAACACAAAAAAATCTGTGTTTAATGACAAGTGTATGTGTAAATGTTGGCATTTTATTTTTAGCATTTGTAGACACAGAAAGCCTATACACAGAAAAAAATATACCTGCAAATTTGTGTGTGGAGGGGGGCTTTTGCCAGCTTTTATCTTTTGGTTAATATTTTGTAATCAGGTCCTTGAGCAAATTCCCAACTGTTAAGTAAAATGAAAATCTACAAATTGAAAAGATATATTTTCTACTTTTATAGCCCTAGCCGTCACTTATGTTTAAGTTAAAATCCTTTCCACAATTTTTATTTGAAAATACATGTTTATCTTACCAATGACAGCAATACTTACTAATGTTTTCCTTCCGTGTGCTCTGCTCGCGCTCTTCCTTCCCCGGTGAAGATGCTCCTCCACTTTCGCTACTCGTGGATTTTGCCACATCCCTCAAGCTCTTGGTCAATTGCCACTTCTTCCACGCCACACTCCCTGATCCTGTTTGTGTCATCTCCTTGCTCTCTGAGCCTGCAGAATTCTTTGAGTTTGGCTCTTTTACACCACTTGCAGCTGTTTCTACTACAACAAGACATGTGCATTACTGAAAAAGCTTGCATTCCATGAAATCATATGCAAAGAGTAACAGGGCTTGATGATGGGAGCACAGATTTAGAGCAGATGACTCAAAAGCTCTATAACTTCTAACCAGAGCACTAGCAAAACTGTCACCCTAGAAGACTGACCCAGGCAGAAAGTGTGTCTGGAAACTGCCTCCATGTATTAAAATGTCATATAATAGAGGCTTTTAGAAGTTGGGACAACATAAACGGAAATGGGATATTTGAATTATTGGGGCTGCTGTGAAGGTGGGCCCTGCAGGAAGTACAACTAGCCCTATGCTCACAATGGTTCATAATGGATAGACCTTTATTTAAAATTGTCTTAAAATAGAGCTGAACAGAGCTCTTTCTTGTGACGTCGTAAAGCTAGGAAATTTTTTCTTGATACTCTGAGTCTATTCAGTGTTACAGATCCCTAGCCTAGGAAAAACTATGTAAAACCTACCACAATTTCCACATTATATATAGACATTGTTTTCCTATTTATCAGTTGCGGGTGACCAAATTCATGTTATGTTTTGCATTGAATGAAAGGTGGTGATAGGAAAGTACTTAAGGGCATGAAGAAATGTTGAAATAAAAGGTAGATATGCAGTAGTCAAAGGTCGATTTCTTAAAAATATTATTAAAGTTGATGTATCCCTAGAGCAAGACTTGAGGAGATTGAGGAGGGAAAAAAAAGAGGTAAAAAGGAAACTTATTCCAGTAAGTTGAACTTACATAACATCGACAAATTTCTTATAAAATGTAGCTTACTATTCCAGGCACAGTAAGAAATAAAATAACTAAATAGTGAGACATACAGGGTACATATGAGTCTAAATTGAAATTCAAGAATAGGCAAAATTATTTAATGGTGATGGGGGTCGAACTAGTTGTTACCTTGAGGGAGGAAATGACTTGGAAACAAATGAGCAGGACTTTCAGTATGTGGTAAGTCTAATCTTGATCTAAACAGTGGCTACTGAGTATTCACATGCAAAAATTAATCAAGCCATACAGTTACAATTGGTGGCTTTTATTGTATGTGTGTTCTATGACAGGGTCAGGCTCTCTGAGCCCTGTTCTCAAGTAGGCCTTGTCCTTGGCCTGGTGACCCCAGTTTTAGCAAAAAATCCTGCTAAGTCAGTTTATCCAGAATGCTTCCACCCTTGATACCTGATCAAGTTCCTCTTTCCTGACCCTTGACGTCTAACCAAGTTCCTCTTAGTAATTTACCAACTACTCCCTCACCTGTACCGTTGGTTTTAAATCCCCACTTGTTCCTGTTGTATCTACAGTTAAATTCAACCTTTCTCCCCTACTTCAGTAGTCTGGAATAAAGTCTTTTGGTCATTTTTAATGTATTCAGTGTAATATTTTATACACATACATTAAAACAAAATTTAAAAAGTAATAAATCTATAGCCTAAAGGACAAGAACTGAATCCTATTCACCTTTGTTTTCCTAGCATTACATTAGACTCTAGTAGAGGAGTGAGTACTTGAGGAGTTAGAAATATTTCAAATCCCAACTTCATCACTTTTGAGATGGATGACTTAGGAAGGATAAGGTAGCTCTCTGAGCTTTGGTCTCTTTATCTCTAAGATGACAAGAGTAAGTAATACATACCTCATAGTTACTATAGGTTAAAGTGAGCTAATATATGTAAAATGCTTTGCCTATCCCAGGATAACAGAATTAGGATGGTATTTGCTATTCACACTGTTCATATGAAAAGTTAAGAGATACTATTTTTATAACAATTATTGAATTACATTCCTGAATATACACAAATGGAAAAGCATGATTTGGGATGTGAAGGCCTTCTGCCTCCATGGACACCTCAGTGTGGCGATAATGCAATCGGTCAAGTGGCTGTGAGAAGACATTGGTATTATGAAGGGCCTGTCTGCAGGCCAATTCTGTCTCTGGCTCTGAACTTAGAATATTACTGATGGTCTCTGGTGCCTGTGTGCTTATTGATAAATTGGAATAATATTATAATATATGCTTAAATGGGTTGATGTATGACTTCTTTTTGTTATTGTTTATTATTATTATTATTAGAAATGTGCCAGATTTATAGTAATAAACCTACCTTCAAGTTTTATACTGCTACTTTCTAAATAGGTTGCATCATTCTTTCTGGTTTTATCATTTGTTAAGTGGAGAAAACCACATCTCCTTGCACAGTGTGTGTGATGGGAGAGATGTAGGACTTAAATGGGAAAATGTGTGAAAGTGATTTGAAAATTGAAGCACTGTTCATATAGTTATCTGAAATTGTGCAACTTTGTATGATCCTCAAGGAATGAGGTTCTGAAATGTCTCCTTTTTACCAAGCACAACCCACCGATAATTTTTTAAGAAGTGTCAGTCACAGCACTGTGCTCTGAGGCAGCTGGGGCAGGATCCACTGACCTTCTTCCTTTGGTTTAGTTTGGCTTTCAGATATAGGTGGACTCTCAGCATCAGATGTTTTCTTAATGAACCCGCTAAGGTAATGCAGACGAGCCTGAGAAGCCTAAAGAACAAACATGAGCAGCTTTTTAAAAGCTCTTCAAAAGCAAAAACCAGTACAGGTAATACATATTAATGGTATTCAATCGAAAACGAAACAGGAAAATGTGAATTAAATAGGGCATTCTAAATGAAGCAGGCCAGCTCTTCTTCATTATCAGATAAACTCAAATTCTGAATCATCCATGATTTTGACAGTTATTTTTGAGAATAGATGAAGAAGCAGCCCTAAAAAGAATACGTTTCTGGGCGTACTATCTTAGATGCAGCGGTTCCTGAATCTTTTTCATCTGCCCCAATAACCCTGAATTGTGACACCAAGCCCTTACATGGTAAGTGTCACTGTGGCAATCACTTTTACAGGAGATAGATCAGAGACTAGGTGTGTATATTCCACAAGGGGGCAGCGCATGGTTTTTAATCCATCTAAGGCTGTGCAAAGTGTAGTAAATCACATATTAAACATTTGAATGCTTTCTTACTTGGGGGTGTTAAGAGCAGACATGCAGATGGCCAGGGCTGTGTGAAAGAATGAGGTAACCCATAGTGTGGGCCTATAATTGGTACCACAATGTGCTTTGTTTTTGCAAGTCCTTTGGGTAATCAGGAGGGTAACATTTTACAATGTGGTTATTCAATATCTGTCTGATAAAATTTCAGATACCATTACCAAAGGACAGGCTACATGGTTTTTATCAGCATGACTATTTTTTTCAGAGCATGCCTAAGGAAGAAAAGTAAAAGATGACAGCTTTTCGAAGTCAGATGACCTTGATTGCTCTTCCTGGCTCAGCTGTCTCCCATGCCTGTTTCATGGCTCGGATTTCATCTGCCCGTTCTGTATCCTTTTTCACTTCAAATAATTCTGATTCACTGTGTTCAGTGACCAACCTCAAAATCCAGTAGGGCTTATTTGGGTCTTCTTGTTGAGGGTGAACAGTGGATATCTGATAAAATAAAATAAAAACCTGTGGGTTGCATGCTTTCCTCCTTTCAAGAGGGTCTATATTTTACCTTATGATACATAATTTCACTATTAGGTATTTACTGGAGATAAATGAAAACATATATTCACAAAAGACTTGTACAAAAATGTTCATTGCAGTCTTATTCATAATACACACAAAAAGCCAACATATATGTCTATCAATCAAGGAATGGATAAACAAATTGTAATATAGTCATATAATTGGGTTCTGCTTAATATTAAAAAGTAATAAACTACTGATATACACCACAGACAGATATTATACTTTGATAAAGAAGTTAAGCACAAAAGGGTACATCATCTTGTATGTCATTTGTATAAAATTCCAGAGCAATTTAGGCAAGACTAATCTATGGTGACTGAAAGATCAGTTGTTACCAAGAGATGAGGTGTGAGAATTAGAAAATGGAATGCAAAGAAGTTTGAGATAATTCCCGAGCTTATGGAAATAATCTATAATTTATATCTTGATAGGGGCATGGATTACATGGTGAATACATTGATCAAAACTCACTGAATGTTACAACTGTGATTAGTGCATTTCATGTATGCAAATTTTACTTAAAAGCTGTACACATTAAATTATAAATTGTAACTGTGTTCACTCATAGCATCTCTTCACAAAAATGAGAGCAGGATAGTTGATCATTTCCAGGTCTGTATATACTTGCTATATATTCATTATGAAAATTAACAACATTTTAATGTCTCATGGGATCACCTGCATGGAATGGACCTTAGGCTGGGAACAGAGGCTTGAAACTAATGTGGTTACATAGAACTTTACATAAGGTTGAGACTATGTCAATTATCACTGATAAATAATGCAGTTGGGAAGAGTGGATTGATATAACCACTGAATACAGTTTCCACCTGCAGTTTGATTTCAGTGTTACCAAAATGACCTTGTTTTCTACAATATTTCCCTAATATTCTGGTGAGAACTGACTTTCACAATCGGAAATTATTTTATTTCCTCCTTTTAACACAGGGTACATTAGCTTTTATTATTTTTTAAATTTCTTAATAGATAAATTTATCAGAGACTTTTCTGGGATCAAGATTTGATTAGGAAAGGGAGCACTGTGAAGGTACTAAGGGAGGTCTTCTTATAGGAATCTATGGATTGGGTTAATCTTATTTACTTCAGGGTAGACTTCAGCTAAGAAATAAAATCTTTGAAATCTTTAGGAACCATTCCTGGAGTCTGAAGCAACAAGTCATCATCTCTTCTTATTTGCTAATTTTCTTTTATTGTCTATTTTCCTAATGGTATTGACATCTTACTTAGCTAGTCCTGCTGGAAACCTGAGAGATATACTTTATTCCTTCTTGTTCTTTAACACCCACTTTGGATTAATAACTGCACACCACTTTCTGTTTTCTAGATAGTTCTTGATCTGACCCATCTTTCCTTTCTTTTTTCCTGTTCCTGACACACTTTGCACTCTTTTGCTTAGATTACTGAAGTATTTTCTTGAATTCTTCCTCTGCAGTCTTTTCTCCTTTAAGTCCACACCCTTAAAAGCCACGAGGGTATCTGAAATGTAAATCTGATCATGTTAATGTGTTTCTTAAGTACCTCAAGTTCCAGTCCTGCTTAACCTAGGCATAAATGGTGGGAAGATTTTGTACTCCTAAGTATTTTGTTTAGAGTGCACTGTTTTTAGATAACTTGAAAATCTTCAGGCCTGTGCTTGCACTCCTCAAGTTTGCCATCCACATCCTCTTCCTTACTCCTAATCATTGGAATTTTCTAACTGGCCCTGAAGGAGTTTAGACTCATAACCTCTGGACTGTATAGAAAGTCCCAGCCTTCCAATGAAGCTTTAATGCCCTTTTCCAGCTGACCCTTACTGACCCCTCCAGCCTCATCTCTCATACTTCAATGCTTCAAAAAACCAGATTGAGTTTTCGCCTCATCATGTATTTACTTATTAACTCGGTTCAGAACTCAGTTCCTTCTGGAAGGGGCTGTATTAGAACCTATCCTTTCTACGACTGCACATACAATATTCAACATTATAATTCTGAGTTTACCTTCAGTCTCCTCCATTATTAGACTGTGAATTCTTTTAGGGTTGGTACTGAATCATATTTATCTTAGAAATCCAAGTGCCATGAAGGCTGTTCTACATACTAAAGTGATGGTTTTTGATACTGAACTAGAAAAGGGAGCTTGGGGAAGGTGTCCAAGGAATGTCCTCAAGGTATCTAGATGGTTTCTGGAATCAGGGAGAAAGGATGTTTCACATTTTTGTCCTCAGATGAGATAGGCAAATAAGAATCCAATGAACCTAAAATCATTAAGTAACTCAAATAAAAAAAAAAATTCCACACCCACCTGAGGCTCAAAGCGAGGTGCTTGTTTTTCTTTGGCTGTCTTTTCTTTCTCAGAAGACTTTTCTTTGCCTTTCCTTGTTATTTTGGAAGTTACTGAAGATTTTAGTCC
Organism: Theropithecus gelada; assembly: GCF_003255815.1. NCBI lineage: Eukaryota > Metazoa > Chordata > Mammalia > Primates > Cercopithecidae > Theropithecus > Theropithecus gelada. The sequence continues at coordinate 119,718,376 of NC_037671.1, forward strand.
CTCACTAATAGTGTGGGAGTCTGGGCTTCCTAAGGTAATTAACTCCTCATGTCTTTCACCATAAGCTAGAGAGACATAAAAATAAAAAATGATGAGTCATAATATAACAATAAAATAGTTTCACAGGGCACAAGGAAATCAACTCAGGGAAACATGGTTAAGCTAATAGATTTGTATTTTTTTAAACACACAGATTTTTATAAAAGTCTGACTCCTTTTCATAAAATCTACATATAATTCATATACAGTACACTCACCATTGATGTGGATAAACCCGTGGGCTTTGGTACATTTATAAGACTGTGTAACCATCACCACTATACAATTTATTTCCAATATGGATGCCATTTATTGCATTTATTGCATAACTGTGTTAGCTAGTACTTGTAATACAATATGGAATTCATTTACCTCTGCTCTAATCTTTATTATTCCCTTACCTCTGATTGGTTTAGACACAGTTATGTTTTCTTTTTCTAGTTTTCTAGTTTTTTAAGATGGAAGATAATAAGCTGCTGATTTGTGATCTTACATCTTTGCAATACAAGCATTTGTAGCTATATATTTCTCTCAACACTACTTTTACTGCATTCTCTGGTGTTTTTAAAAATTCGTTTCTAAGAATTTCTTAATTTCTCTTGTGATTTCTTCTCTGATCCATTGGTTAAGAGAGTATGATGTCTAATTTTCACATATTTGTGAAATTTTCCAATTTATTTCTTATTGCTTTCTAGTTCCTTTCGATTGTGACCAGAAAATATATTTGTATGATTTCTATAGTTTTACTTTTACTTAGACTTGATTTATTGATTTATATATGGTCTATATTGCAGAATGTTCCATGTGCTCTTGAAAAGAATGTGTATTCTGCTGTTGTTGAGTGGAGTATTCTATAGGTATCTGTTAGGTCAAATTAGTTTACAGAGTTCTTCAAGCCTTCTATTTCCTTGCTAATTTTCTGTTTAGTTTGTCTACTTATTATTAAAATTGCAGTATTAAAGTTTCCAACTATTATTATTGAATTGTCTATTTCTTCTTTCAGTTCTGTCAGTTTTTGCTTCATGTAAATATTTTGAATTCTGTTGTTAGGTTTATGTATGTTTATAATTGCTATATTGCTTGATGAAGTACTCTTTTACTATTTTAAAGTATCCTTTTTTGTCTCTATTATCATTTTTCATTTTAGACCCTATTTTGTCTGGTATTAGTATAGCCACTCCAAGTCTCTTCTGGCTATTCTTTTTATGGTATTGTTTTTTCCATATTTTTGCTCTCAAACTATTTGCATTTTTGAAACTGAAACATGTTGTTTACAGAGAGCATATAATTAGGTCATGTGTTTGTTGGCCATTCAGCCATTCTCTGCCTTTTAACTTGAGAGTTTATTTAACCTACATTTAAAATAATTATTAATAAGATAGGATTTATGTCTGTCTTTTTATTATTTCTTATACACTACATCTTGTCTTTTTTTATTTCTCAATTCCTCCACTACTGTTTACTGCTGTACCATTTTAATTCCCTTGTTTTTTGTTTGTTTGTAGAGATTTGGGGGTTAGTTTCTTAGTGGTTGCTTGGGGATTATAATTAAAATCTTAATTTATAATAATCTAGTTTGAATTAATACCAATTTAATTTCAATAGTGTACAAAAACTTTGTTCACATATTTTTGTCTCCCTTTATGTTGTTATTACAAATTTCATCTTTACACGTATTGAGCCATCAACACAGACTTATGATCATTGCTTTAAGCTGTTGTCTTTTAAATCAGATAGAAGAATACAAAAAGTTATAAGGAAAAAAATACATTTACATCGACTTTCACATTTATCTATGTAGTTTTACTGGTGCACTTTATTTCTTCGTGTAGATTCAAGTTACTGCCTAGTGTCTTTTTTTTTTTTTTTTTTTTTTTGAGACGGAGTCTCGCTCTGCCGCCCAGGCTGGAGTGCAGTGGCCCGATCTCAGCTCACTGCAAGCTCCGCCTCCCGGGTTCACGCCATTCTCCTGCCTCAGCCTCCCGAGTAGCTGGGACTACAGGCGCCCGCCACCGCGCCCGGCTATTTTTTTGTATTTTTTTAGTAGAGACGGGGTTTCACCGTGTTAGCCAGGATGGTCTCGATCTCCTCACCTCGTGATCCACCCGTCTCGGCCTCCCAAAGTGCTGGGATTACAGGCTTGAGCCACCGCGCCCGGCCGTGTCTTTTTTTTTTTTTTTAGCTGGAAGACCTTCCTCTAGTACTTTTGTAGGGCAGGTTTGTTTTCTAAACAAATTGAAAAATATTTTCAGTTGTTTTCCTGGGATATCTTAATTTCTCCTTTATTTTTGAAGGACAGCTTTTCCGGATAGAAAATTCTTGGTTGATAATTTTATTTGCAGTTCTTTGAATATGTCTTCTCACTGGCTTCTAGTCTCCCTAGATGTTGATGTAAAAATTTGCTGTTAATATTATTGAGAATCCCTTGTATGTGATGAGCCACTTTTCCCCTTCTGCGTTTGAGATTCCTTGTCTTTCTCTTTAGAGAGTTTAATTATGAGGTGTCTAATTCTAGGTCTCTTTGAATTTGTCCCATTTGGAGTTTGTTTAACTTCTTGAATGTGCCAATTAATGTTTCCCATCAAATCTGGACATTTTCAGCCATTATTAGTTCAGATAGACTTTCTGCTGCTTTCTCTTTTTCTTCTCCTTCTGGAGTTCCCATTATGTATATGCTGGTGTGTGTGATGGTGTCCCACAAGTCTCTGAAGATCTCTTCCTTTTTCTTCATTCTATATCCTCAGACTGCATAATCTCAGACTATCTACCATTTTGTGGAGAAAGCTCTGCACAATCAGTAGTTTTCATTCAGCTTTGTAAGTGCAGTCTTCCAGGAAATTATCAAACAAGTCAAATAATGATAAGTCTTTGGGAATAAGACCTTGAAATAAATCCAACTCCATTTTACTTTTTCTGGCATCTGCCAATATGTGCCAGGAATATTGGCTGTTTTTTTTTTTTTTTTTTTTCCCCAAAGCTACTGGTGAGCTGAGGAATGGGACAAGTTAAAATGTCATAAAGTTTCCTACTCTTACAGAAATCCAGCTGTTTTTTTCCTTGAACAAACAATCCTCAGTTGTTGCAGACTTTTGTAAGCTTCCAGAGTTCTGAAAAAGTTGACTGTCAATTTTTTTGCCAGGTTTTTCATTGCTTTTATGGAGTTACTAATTTTTGGAGTTGTTACCCTGCCATTTTCACTGACATTCTCCAGGATTTATTTTCTATCCAAACCTTCTGAGGATCTGTGCATGCTGTTTTTCTGAGATAGGGTCCTGGAACAGTAGAAAAATTCATAGAGCCTGGAGGCCTTGTCACAAGTGCATGGAATTACAGAGCACTCCGTGGAGGAAGGTGAGATTACATTCTAAGCAGTTCGGCTCTTGTCTGTGATGGGTAGGAAAAATATTGACTGATTCAAAAGTGAGTAAAAAGTTAACAGAAAGAGAATAAGGTTATCTAAATGAGAGGAAGGATAAGGTTTAAAATTAGAGATTTGGAAACAACCTCAGGAGAAGAAGAAAAAAAGAAATAAAAACAAAGATTTTTATAAAAAGCATATAGTAAAATCAACTTTTCTCAGAAACCCAAGATAGAAAGTAGGAGAGGCTACAGAGAACACTTTTTATCCGACATTCTTTTACATCTTTTGTCAGCCATAAACTTGGGGGTGGCAGAAACACTGCCGTCACAGAAAAGCAAACTCAGTGCTGCTGCTTTTCAGTCTCCTCAGATCCTAACCCAAATATGAGGTAACCAGTCTTCAACCACCCTCACTGGCCACAGCTACCACCTCAGCTTCTGGTCCCAAGAAAATCCAGGTCCTAGAGCTCTCAATGCCAATAGAGTGCGGGATTAACAGAATTTTAGAGCTCTCTTTGTGGCCCGTTTTAGATAAGACAATCTCATAAAAACTGAGCTAGAATAACTCATTATTTTCACTTTGTGCTGCCAGACAAGTCTGTATCTAATAATGCTGTGTTTGTTGTCACAAAATATTGCTGCTAATGCTTTGCTTATTGTAACACAACAATTCACAATGTTGGTGAGTGTAGAAATCATACAGATAACCTGTAAAATGCACATCTTGAGGTCCACCCCTCAGAGATTCCAACACTGTAGTCCGGTGAGGGGCACAGAAATCTACAGTTTAAAATTTACCTCACGTGATTCTGATACAAGTGACCCGTAGGTTGTACTTTGAGAAACACTGCTTTAAGAAGTCTGTACATTTTTCCCTTTTGTCAGAGAAGTGCTACAAAGGGATGGGCTGAAGGGAAGAATGCCAATGACAGGGTTCAAAGAAGCTGAAGGTACCCTTACAAGAACACTTCTCAAACTTTAGCCTGTGTCAGAATCACTTGAAGGGCTTACCATAGAACAGATTTCTGGGCACCAACACGAAAGTTTCTGATTTGCTAGGTCTATGATAGGGCCTCAAAATGTACATTTTTCACAAGTTTCCAGATGGTGCTGAGGCAGCTGATCTAAGGATCACACTTTGAGAACCACTGGTTTACTTTTAGAAGAGTATAATTACCTTTCCCCAACATGAAGGACATGAGCCTTATGCTTCATTAACCTTTTCTAACAATTTAATATGGAAGTGGTGAGGGGAAAATATTTAAATAATGTATTTATTTATTATTTAAATAATATTTATTCAATCTTTACTGTGTTTCTTTCTAAGTCTCAAGCGTCCCAGCAGGGTATATTCAGAGAAGTTATATAATTTACTCAAGTCTCCCAACTGATAAGAGTTGAATGTGTATTCAAATGCAAGTTCAAAGAACCTGTCAGTCCCTTTCAAACTGGAGTCTCGTAAGTCATCCCATGAGCAGTGTAAAATAGTAATTGTAAATAGCCCATATTTATACATTGCTTGGTGCCCAGTTATTAGCTACTTTCAAATTGGGGGACAGACCACCCTACCAGACTGCAAAGGGACTGTGAGAACTCTATAAAAGTGGAAACTTGCCCTTCTGCCGACAATCCCAGCTGCTGAGAAGTCTTGCTGTGGGGAAAATCCTTTGGTCCAATAGTCAAATGACCCGGAGGTGAATTCTGGTTCAGCTGCTAAATAGGTTAACTTTTGTAGGTTTATTCCATCCTTTGAGTCTAAGTTTCCTTCTCTGTGTAATGGAGATACTAGCACCATACCCAGAGAGCTTAAAATAATCAATATAGAGCATTTAAAATAGGATCATATCTGGTATCATACACCCACTGGGTTTTTTAAATGCTTAACAAATGTCAGTTGAAATTGAATCTCAAGCTGCCCCTTGAAGCATTTCTGGGGCTTTCTTGTCTTACTACACATAATTTTTAGTGTTTGAGTAATACATTTGGGTGTATTTGATTCCACCAAAGTTAACATATATAATATTCAATTTTACATACACAAAGTATCTACTAAAGTGTCAGGCACACAGCAGGCATGTGCCATCCTTCTTCTTTACATTCTTAATATATAGAATAAAATAATTTCCAAAATTTTAATGGCATTATTTAGGGTTACCTTTTCTCACATAAATTTTAAGTTCTTTGAAAGCCAGAACATCATTATATGCCTCATTTTAAATTCCTAATTTCATCTAGTATAATGTTGAACTAATAATATATACTCATTATCAGATTGTTTAAATTTAGTACATAAAGCTTTACAGGAAATATGTATGTGTTGGGAGTACATATAGCAGTAAGATGCAAGAAAAAACCATTCTACTAATCCAAGAATTATGAAACATGTTACTTCACATTGCATATTTATGTAATCAGAAGACCTCTAGAGGAAATGACCATTGGAATAAATTAGTATACCCATGGAAGAGAGGAAGTGCTCAGGGAGTACTTGTTGATGAAATAAACTCTAAAGGCCATTAACATTATGCCTTTAGGTCTCCTCTTACAGTATCCTGCATATATCCAGAACACAGTTGACAGAAATCTTCAGTGGATAACAAAACATATAAAAGTTGTAAAAATTCGGTTTTGTTTTTATGATTAAAAGTGAGTGCTTAGGTTTATATCTCAGAAATAAAATCTGGTTGGAATTTGAAAATTTACATATTTCTAAGCTAGAATACCTGTTTAGAACAAAGTATACATTTATCTAGTACAGTCATACTTGATAAATATAAATAGAAAAATCTCTTTATATATATAAATAATATACATATAACATGTATTTAATAATGTTTGGTTTCCTCAAGGACCTTGAATTGACTGCACCATGCATTCATTGTGCCAAATTAATAACAGTACAATATTAATTACAGCTAAAGGAATAGTGTCATAATACTGCTAATAAAATTGAATGAGACTTGAAACCAAATATTTTTGAGAATGACAAGTTTATATTTGTTTTTGCAAATAGATTACAACTTCAAAGACCCAGGCCAGCAACACAAAAATGTAACATATTGGCAAAAGGAATTTAAAATCACAACACCATTAATTATACATGAAGGCAGGTGACATCACTAAGTACTATCTGCTCAAGGTTCTCTAGCCTTCTATTTTCTTAAGTGACCATGAACCATCTCAGTAAGCAATTTTTACCAAAACTTAGGTATTAAAATATACTAAAGGTGGCACTGTTGCCGCATGTTAACCAGAGACCAAGCTTTCTAAACATTTATAATAGAAATATCCTAAGTTGCACATAGCTATATTTCAGGTCTTATTCTTTCTTATCATGGGTTACAAAAACATGAAATTTTGAAAAAAATATATATATACTGTATTTTTCATATAAATTAAATGTTGAGTTTAAATAAGTAAGTGGGGCAACATTGACTTCAGGATGAATATCAGATTTAACTTAGGTCATCAGTGTACTAATAAAAAACAACAACAGAAAACCCTTAGCCAATTTCTTCTTGATACAGAGTTTTATATTTTAAAAGTAAGCTGGCTGAGCATAGTGGCTCATGCCTATAATCCCAGCAATTTGGTGAGGCCGGGGCGACTGGATTGCTTGAGACCAAGAATTTGAGATCAGCCTGGCCAACATGGTGAAACCCCATCTCTACTAAAAATACAAAAATTAGCCAGGCATGGTGGTGCACGTCTGTAATCCCAGCTACTTGGGAGGGTGAGGCATAAGAATCCCTTCAGCCCAGGAGGAGGAGGTTGCAAAAAAACCAAAGTAAGCTAAGTGGATAAATTAAAGACATTAGTAACTGAATTTTTCTATGTATGTAATTTTTCTATGTATGCAGTAACTGATGTGTGAAATATATCATACACTTCAAATTAGAGCAGGTAGATTTTGAGTTGTATATATAATTGATACATAGCAGCTGAAATATTGACATGCTTTAATCAAATTGACTAAATATTTATAAACATGACATTAAAGATTTAATTATTCTGAATTTGAAAGCTGCTTGGCTTTCAAGAAGATTGCCTGACAAAATATTCTTTCAAATAGAAAATTTTCCTACTTCATTTTAAATACAATTTAACTCTGAATTTCTTTGCTGCTTTTCAGTAACAAACATACTATGTAATCCAAAGTGTAATTTGATTTTAGCAGCTGGTCATTCACACATAAAATTTTCAAATGTGATATCAGGAAATAAAATGTAATTATTTCTGAAGACTTATTTTTTCTTTGGAATACATAATAATGATAATAGCATTTTGTTGAGTGTTCATTCATATTATTAATTTTGCACCATTATCCAATTCTACAGATTTACATTTTTCTATTTCATGAATTAAACTACTATGTTCATTTCAGATATTAATGTTTTTATCTAGTTTGCCACTAGAATGTTAATAGTTACCCATCAATGTACGGAAAAACATAATATGGGTCATATATATCTGATAGATGTCTTTATATTACTTTTGTGCTCACTAAAGTAATATAGATAAAGACATCTCTCAGAGACATCATAAAGATATGAAACCAGTACTATTGTATACTGTTATTTTTCTCCATTCAAAGCCCTAGATGGAATTTAATTTCCATTAGATTCTTAGCTGTACCAGCCACTAACTGTGTGACTGGGGGCAAGTTTCTTAAACTGTTTGTATCCCAGTTCCCTCATCTGTAAAATGACAATGCTGTAGTAATAACACCTACTGCATAAGTTTATTGGGAAGATTAATTGGGTCAATAGATGTAAAGCCCTTCTTGGACATAAATGTTAGCAGTTCCTACCAGTACCATCAGTATCACCACTACCACCAGTACTATTATGACAATACAACTTGTTAGAGTATCTAAAGAGCTTACATAATACAGTGGAAGATTCTGGGCTTTGGAGTAAATCAGACTTATGTTAGAACTTTCACTCTGCTCCTTCCTAGCTATGCAAACTTAGGCAAATTATTCATAGCATCTAAGGCTCATTTCTTCATCTGTAAAACTGGGATGGTAATAACTACTTCCAAGAGATTTTGTGAGAATTGAGAAGAATGAATGAAAACTACTAAGTAGAGTAAGATGGACATAATAGCACTCAATTATAATTAGAATAATTAAACTTCTAGATCTCTCCAGAATTTTCTTATTTATAAAATTTAAAAGTACCATATTTTTCCTGATTAAAATTGTATGTGCTCATTTAAAACTTCCCATTTACCTATTTTTCATTAAAGCTTGTTTTTAGATATTAAAATACAAGTGATAAAGTAAAATTACAAATAATTTCAACACCCAGAACTAACTACTTTAATGCATTGGTATGTATGATCTTTATTTTTCTCTGTGTGTATGCCTTTTCTTCTTCTACCCACTTATGTATTTTTAAAGAGAGGTGGTAATTTAGGGTCACTAATGTCTAACATTATGAAGTCTTAATATTAATAATTATGAATTTCTGTAATCTAAAGTGAGAGGAAACATTTCTGAATCCTCCCCACCATTCCTGATGTAGAAGGAAATGGGAATGGCCTTGAATAGTGAGCTACGTGCAGATAGCTCTCCTTGTTGCTCTGTCCCTCGTGCTGTGTTCTCTGGCAGGAATCAGTCCCTCTTTAGGCATACGTGATGCCCAGTAAGTGCTCACTTCCTCCACACATTCCAAGGTGTCATTTCTTTTATTTTCCTAAATATCCCAAATTTACAAAATTTTACATAACACACTCAACATATAAGTACTGAAGCCAAATTTCTAATTATCACAGAAGATATACACAGATATTTAAATTATGTATATATATGTTTTATATGTAATAAATACATTTAGTCAAATATATTATATTTCATATGATATAATAAATATAATATACATATTTATTATATATTATATTTATTATATATTGTATAATTACATATTAATATAGAAAAAACACAATACTGCCCTCTATCAGAGACACGAGTAAAGATATGAAAGCAGTACTACTGCATATTATTATTTTCCCCATTCAAATGCCCTTGATGGAATTTAATTTCCATTAGAATTCCTAGCTGTGCCAACAACCAGCTGTGTGATATATATATAATAAATATAATATATATATTTAACTAAATTTAAGAGTATTTAGAGATATTTTTCTTTTGCACGATATTAGACATCAATTTACTTTAGAGAATTGGAAGAAAGCAATTCTAGTCAATAACATTGTACTATATGATGCTATTGTTCCCTGAAAAGCTTAAAACTTTTTCACAAATACCTCCTCCTTATGATTGCACATTTTTATAAATCTTGTTTAAACATTATTCAGAAACAAGTTTTCTTTGTGAGCAAGATCTTCAATTGAACTCAGCAAGGTTGTTCTGTATTTTTCCTTTTATGATTTATGATGAGATTATTTGTTTTCTGTCATATGGATCTAGGTTTATAATTTATGATTACTCTAAACAACAGTAGCATGACTATTTTGAGCTTATTGAGACAGGTGTAACACACTATTATAATATAGAAATCAAAATTATAAAGAGTTACAGGCAACTCATGAAAAAGCCCACACTGTTCAAAACAAAAGCAAAACAAATCAAAACTGACTGTCATTCTCTGATCCATTGAAATTCTTAATTCTCAGAAATGTAATGTAAAATCTACCAGTCCTATAAATTATCCTTGAAGAACAAAGTGGAAATGAGAAGAGCTTTGGTGAACAGACAAGCACACACAAAACTGTGCTGTTTCTTTATTCTTTCATTTCTATAATTGTGAATATTTTATTTGCACTTAACTCTTTAGCATAAAATATTTAATTCCACTGGTATTAGGTATATACTCTATCTACTTCTTTGCAGCAGGGGAACACAAAATTACCACATGATTTGTACCATCCATTATTTCAAACAGGTTTCTGTTAATTGATAGAGAAAAAGGAGAGAGAGAATTTGGTGGGGGCCGGGGCCAGGGGCAGGGGCACAGTATGAGCTAACAGATTTTGCTTTGAACCACAGGGGAAGTAGGGATAGGGTAATGGTTACTTTAAGTGAGAACAAAAGTGGCAACCTGACGGGAAAAAACATATAGAGAAAGAGAACACGGTAACATGCAAAGAGAAATAAACATAAACAACTGATAGATTTTTTTTTTTTTCCATTTATTTTCCATTAGAACTTGGTGGGTGTGGGTGGTCAGTTGCAAAATAATCAAAGGGCTCAAATTCAGAGCAGTAGATAATCCATAACACGGGGTTAGGCAACGTTAGGTGGGTCCAGGAAACCTTCACAGCTGAAGATCCAGAGAAGGGAATTGGGCCGGAAACACAGCCTCAGGGAGCAAGCTGCAAGGAAGTGATTGCCACAGCCAACTGCCTGTGCAACCACAACAAGGGAATCAACGGGCGTTTTCGGGCGTATTCAGCTTGAGACGTGGCCTGCAAGGAATTTTCAGCTTCCATATGACATTTACTCACAGAATAATTGTGTTCTCTTCTAGTAGGCAAGAATATGAGATCGAAGCCGTGTCTGCTATTTCAGACATTCCCAGTGTGCTGGGCTGTGAGGGGAGGTTGAAGTAGAATGGGCAGATGTTTTGGCAAAATTCATATTCCATGACTATCCAGGGATTGTGCGAAAGTGTTTTTATGTATAACACTATGGAGCAGTAGCACAGCCACTTGTTCAAAAAACAATGTTCAAACCACCCCAGCGTCTGCTTTGGAGTTATCCACATAACACACATGAACAGCAAAGAGGCGGCCACTCTGTGGCGCCTGTGCTACCACTTTCTCTTCCTGTGTCTATGTGGAACATTGATAAAAGATCACAAAACTTTCTCGTTGAGCCTGAACACAGCCTCAGAATCTTGCCCACATAGCAGGCCAGGATGCCATTAGGATTTACACATACCTGAGGTCGCTGATGTGGCATGTTCACGCATTCATTCAATAAACACTTATTGACATCTCCCGCTGGTGCTAGAGATGCAATGATGAGATCAAGGAAGAACACATCCCTGCCCAATGAGAGAGCAACCTCAGAGGAGGCCACACAATGTGATGCTATTTGTGATACGTTGCTATGGAAGCAAACTCAATACATTTGAGTGGAAATGGGAACTCTTGGTATCATATATTTTTATAGCTTTTCTTTGAATTTTAAGACACATAATAGAATCTATACCTTCTAATAAAGTAAGCCTAGCAATAACAGTTTTCTCTTAACTTCTATACACACAAACTTCTTTAAGTTCTTTCTTGATCAGGTCCAGGCAGATAATAGAAGCAAGCAAACACCTGAACAGAGTTGTTGGCAATTAATAAATAGGGTAATAATAATAGGAGTAGCTTATGTGTATCCTTTCATTTACTCATTCAGCTAATATTGTGGGGTGCTTACTGTGCGTATGGGATCTAACTAGGGATAATGCAAGGGACGAAACAGGCAAAAATGGACAAAACTCAGTCTTCAGGGGCTTGCATTCCAATACAGGAATATAAATGATAGATAAAAATTACTGCTTCTTAGAGGACGAAAAGGACTAAGAGTTTATGTCTTATCCTAAGTGTGTTGTATGTACACTAGAAATTCTGAATGATGACAAAGCCTGCTTTGGTGGTGGCTACCCTCAAGTGTTTGAACTCAGGTTAATGGGGCCCAGGAAGAAATGGAAGCTTTTACATTTTATGTTATGCCCTTTTGTATTGCATGGGTTTATTTTATTTTAAAAATAACATGCATATATTATTTTTATGGTAAGGCAATCAAGCTTAAATTTGAAAAAGAACATAAATAGAAAATACACATTCTTTCAGATTCAATTATTAGATTGCCCAATGGGCTATAAAGCTTACAGATACAGGCTGTTGGAGATTGCCTTTTGATTCTCTTTTTTGAAAGCGATAAGTTTCCTGGCCAGGAATATTGAGAGTAGTTTATATTTTGAAAAAATAAGCCAGAGTACTCTTTCACTAGAAAAATTATTCTTGGCTGTATGAATGTCTTCTTTTGAGAAGTGTCTGTTCATATCCTTTGCCCACTTTTTGATGGGGTTGTTTGTTTTTTTCTTGTAAATTTGTGTGAGTTCTTTGTAGGTTCTGGACATTAGCCCTTTGTCAGTGAGTAGATTGCAAAAATTTTCTCCCATTCTGTAGGTTGCCTGTTCACTCTGGTGTTAGTTTCTTTTGCTGTGCAGAAGCTCTTTAGTTTAATTAGATCCCATTTGTCAAATTGTGTTTTGTTGCCATTGCTTTTAGTGTTTTAGACATGAAGTCCTTGTCCATGCGTATGTCCTGAATGGTATTACTTAGGTTTTCTTCTAGGGTTTTTATGGTTTTAGGTCTAACATTTAAGTCTCTAATCCATCTTGAATTAATTTTTGTATAAGGAGTAAGGAAAGGATCCAGTTTCAGCTTTCTACTTATGGCTAGCCAATTTTCCCAGCATCATTTATTAAAGAGGGAATCCTTTCCCCATTTCTTATTTTCATCAGGTTTGTCAAAGATCAGATGGTTGTAGATGTGTGGTATTATTTCTGAGGGCTCTGTTCTGTTCCATTGGTCTATATCTCTGTTTTGGTACCAGTACCATGCTGTTTTGGTTACTGTAGCCTTGTAGTATAGTTTGAAGTCAGGTAGCGTGATGCCTCCAGCTTTGTTCTTTTAGCTTAGGATTGTATTGGCAATGTGGGGTCTTTTTTGATTCCATATGGACTTTAAAGCAGTTTTTTCCAATTCTGTGAAGAAAGGCATTGGTAGCTTAATGGGGATGGCATTGAATCTATAAATTACCTTGGGCAGTATGGCCATTTTCACAATATTGATTCTTCCTATCCATGAACATGGTATGTTCTTCCATTTGTTTGTGTCCTCTTTTATTTCACTGAGCAGTGGTTTGTAGTTCTCCTTGAAGAGGTCCTTCACATCCCTTGTAAGTTGGATTCTTAGGTATTTTATTCTCTTTGAAGCTATTGTGAATGGGAGTTCATTCATGATTTGGCTCTCTGTTTGTCTGTTACTGGTGTATAAGAATGCTTGTGATTTTTGCACATTGATTTTGTATGCTGAGACTTTGCTGAAGTTGCTTATGAGCTTAAGGAGATTTTGGGCTGAGACGATGGGGTTTTCTAAATATACAATCATGTCATCTGCAAACAGGGACAATTTGACTTCTTCTTTTCCTAACTGAATACCTTTATTTCTTTCTCTTGCCTGATTTCCCTAGACAGAACTTCCAACACTATGTTGAATAGGAGTAGTGAGAGAGGGCATCCCTGTCTTGTGCCAGTTTCCAAAGAGAATGCTTCCAGTTTTTGCCCATTCAGTATGATATTGGCTGTGAGTTTGTCATAAATATACAGTCAACAGACACATGAAAAAATGCTCATCATCACTGGCCATCAGAGAAATGCAAATCAAAACCACAATGAGATACCATCTCACACCAGTTAGAATGGCAATCATTAAAAAATCAGGAAACAACAGGTGCTGGAGAGGATGTGGAGAAATAGGAACACTTTTACACTGTTGGTGGGATTGTAAACTAGTTCAACCATTGTGGAAGACAGTATGGCGATTTCTCAAGGATCTAGAATTAGAAATACCATATGACCCAGCCATCCCATTACTGGGTATATATCCAAAGGATTATAAGTCATGCTGCTATAAAGACACATGCACACGTATGTTTATTGCGGCACTATTCACAATAGCAAAGACTTGGAATCAACCCAAATGTCCATCAGTGACAGACTGGATTAAGAAAATGTGACACATATACACCATGGAATACTATGCAGCCATAAAAAAGGATGAGTTTGTGTCCTTTGTAGGGACATGGACGCAGCTGGAAACCATCATTCTCAGCAAACTATCGCAAGAACAGAAAACCAAATACTGCATGTTCTCACTCATAGGTGGGAATTGAACAATGAGATCACTTGGACACAGGAAGGGGAACATCACACACTGGGTCCTATTATGGGGTGGGGTCGGGGGAGGGATAGCATTAGGAGATATACCTAATGTAAATGACGAGTTAATGGCTGCAGCACACCAACATGGCACATGTATACATATGTAACAAACCTGCACGTTGTGCACATGTACCCTAGAACTTAAAGTATAATAAAAAAAAAAAAAAAGAAAGAAAAATTATTCTTCTGGAATTGAAGAATTTGTGAAATATTTTAAAGCTTGTATGTAATGCTATATATTCTCAACAAATATGGGCAAATATAATTTTATAAATAGAAAAATTTCTTATACATTTTTGAAATGTTCAAAAGTGTAATCAATTAGTAATTTTTATTAACTAGACAAAATGTGCTTGCATTACATCTAACTAATCATATTTTTTCCTTATAAAACAGGCGGTAAAAATATTGAAACGTATAATCAATTAACACAACAGGAAATGTCACAGGATATAGAGTACAAATTATAATGTGTAATAAAACATAAAATGATGTTTTCATGACTAATCAATTTATTATTAAATATTTAAATATCAACTTATTATTCAAATGTGAAGTGCATGTTTAAACATTTAGGGTGACATACCTTTGGTATTATTTTTCTTTAAGTCTTTCAGTGCTTGAACAAATGTCAGCTGGCTTTCAGTGAGAGGCCAACTGTTATACAACACCGAACACTGTATAATATACTTGTAATTCTGTGAAATAAAATGCAACGTTTAAAAATGATAAGAACACACATGGTATGTGCCTAATGTCATTTATTATGCTAGGTATATGATAAATACAGAATTTTCCAGATCAGACAGCCATAATTTAGTTAAATAATGCTGGATGTTCTCCAAAACTCTGTAACACTACACTTTATAAAAGTTTAATAACCTCACATCCCCACCAACACCTGCCACTACCCAACTTTATAATTTTTGCAAGTGCAGTGGGTATAAAATCTCACTGCTATTGTATTTTGCATTTTTAAGATTACTATAGAATTTGAGTATTTTTTCAAAGCTGTTGGCCTTTAGGGTTTTCTCTTCTTTGTGATCATGGCACAAAAAGTAGTCTCCTACATTATTATTATTTTTATGGATTAAAATTTTATAGTTAAATGTTCACTATATCTGGAATTCAACTTTATGTATGATGTTAGCTAGTGATCTGGTTTTATTTGTCTCCATGGAGATGTAATTTTCCTAGCACAACCTTCTCAATAGTCCACCTTTTCTTCATTGGTTTATGGTGTTGCCTCTATTCTATATGAAATTTTCATGAAAATATGAATCTGTTTCTATCTTACTTTCTCTTATTGCTCCATTTACCTATGTATGCATTAATTAATACTGTTTTTACTGCTATATCTTTTTGTCTTTGGAAACACTAAGACACACTTTGCTCTTTTTTTCCCAAGTTTCCTTAGCTATTTGTGAATTATTATTCATTCCTATGAATTTTAAGTACCTTTAGAAAATTTCGGAAAAATACAGTGGGAATTTTTATTAGGATTGCACTGAATTTAAAGACAGATTGAGGATAACATATCTTTATACTGTTACGCCATCTCACTGAAAAGCATGAAATGCTTCTCTATTTATTCAAGCCATCTCTGTCCTTCAGTTGGTTGGACTACTTTCTGTATCCTTTATTCAAGTGTTAAGCTTTTCTATGTGGAAAACTGACATAATTTTGGTTAATTTCTGGGTATTCTGTGATTTTGTTGCTATTATTAAAGGCATCATATTCTGATGTCTAATGCATAGTGCCGGTGTAGAGGGAAGCTACTGATTTTTGTAAGTTGTAGTAGCAGCACAGTATCATGATTAAGGGCATGACCTCATGAGCTAGAGCTGTCTAGGCTGAAGACCTGCTGTAGCACAAACCAGCTGTTTGGCTTTGAGCAAGTCACTTAAGCTTCCTGTCCTCCAGGTTCCTTGACTGTGAAATACAGATAATAAGAATATTTACTTCAAGAGACTGAGGTGGGCGGGTCACCTGAGGTCAGGAGTTCAAGACCAGCCTGGCCAACATGGTAGAGAAACCGTTTGTCTAAAACAAAACAAAAAAAGATTAGCCAGGCATGGGGGCACATCCCTGTAATCCCAGCTACTCCGAGGCTGAGACAGGAATATCGCTTGAATCCAGGAGGTGGAGGTTGCAGTGAGCTGAGACTGCACCACTGCACTCCAGC
Organism: Theropithecus gelada; assembly: GCF_003255815.1. NCBI lineage: Eukaryota > Metazoa > Chordata > Mammalia > Primates > Cercopithecidae > Theropithecus > Theropithecus gelada. The sequence continues at coordinate 119,734,930 of NC_037671.1, forward strand.
CTGGACTATAGAGTGAGACTCTGTCTCAAAAAAAAAAAAAAAAAGGAAGAAAAGAAAAGAGTTGATAAGGAGATTTAAAGATCTATGTGTGAAGCACATAGTATCAGGTGCATAGTAAGTAATAAGTAAGTCAATACATTATTAGTTATTACTATTAATGTCTTTGGCAATTTTGCTAAGTTTGTTTATTCTGTTGTTTTTTCTTGGGCATGTGATTATATTATCTGTGAATAATTCAATGATTATTTAGAATAATCTTTTAATTATTTTGTTCTTTGTATCATTGGTCTGGCTTTCCATGATCAAAATATTTCAGTATTAAATACTAACAATGATAGCAAGCATTCTTTTCTGACTCCAATTTTAATAGGAACACACTTACACTTCCCACATTAGTATAATGGTTTTATATATGAGATTTGGCCATTAAGTGTAAAAGTTTTGGCATATAACATTTTTGATGAAGAAGTTCTCTCCTATGCCTAGTTTGCTAAGAGCACATTTTAGAAATCCATAAATAGGTGTTAAACTTTGTCAGATGTTTCAGGATTATACGATCATTCTCATCTGGTCTATTACCGTAGTGACTAATACTGATAGATTTTCTAATGATAAAAGATTTCTGAATTTCTGAGAAGAATTCTGTCTGATTGTTTAATACACTGCTAGAATTGGATATCTATTATGTTATTTGTAATTTATCACCTATGTTTATAAATAAATTTTACATTAATTTCTTAAAAAGGATTGGAAAGCTATATTGTTTGTTTTCTGTAACAAATTACTTTTTAAAAGTCTGTTGGACCTATCCTGTAAAGCCAAAAGGGCCCATGGTGTTTTGGAAAGGGAAGACTTAGAGGACTTTGAATTATCATTTCAATTTAATTATTCTTTACTGTTTTATTCAGATTTTCTGTTTTCTTGTGAATCAACTCTGCAATTTCTCCTCTCCCCCACCCTCAGGAAGTTATGTGTTACCCCCTCACCCCCAGGTTTAATTTAATTTAATTTAATTTAATTTAATTTAATTTTAGACAGAGTCTTGCTCTGTTGCCTAGACTGGAGTGCAGTGGTGCAATCTCGGCTCGCTGCAACCTCTGCCTCCCAGGTTCAAGCTATTCTCATGCCTCAGTCTCGGGAGTAGCTGGGACTATAGGCATCTGCCACCATGCCTGGCTAATTTTTTGTATTTTTAATAAAGAAAAGGTTTCTCTACCATGTTGAACAGGCTGGTCTCAAACTCCTAGTCTCAAGTGGTCTACCAGCCTCAGCCTCCTAAAGTGCTGGAATTATAGGTGTGAGCCACTGCGCCTGCCACCCCCCTCACCCCTACCACCCTGTAGGTTTTACATTTGCTAGCACAGAGCTGTTTCTAATACTCTTATTTTTTTAACCCATTGTCTGTTGTTACACCTCCACCCTATTTTTTGTTCTGTATTTGATTAATTTAGATCTTCTCTCTCTTTTTCTCTTTTTCTTATTTGGTTTTACTAGAAGTATGTATATTTTATTAATCTTTAAAAGTAGCTTGGGTTTTATTAATCTTTGTTTTTTATTCCACATTTCATTGATTTCTGCTCTCATCATTATTGAAATCCTTTCTTCTTTTATCTTTGAGTTACTTTTTTGTTCCTTTTTTGAATTTTGATTTCAATAGCTCAGCTCATTTGTTTTTAATCATCTCTGCTTCCTAATGAATTAATCTAAAAGCTGCATTGTATTTTTACTACTAAAAATAGTAGTAGTAAACAAATGCTATTTTAGATGTTGTTTACAAATTTTAATTGTTATTGAATCTTGTGTATTTCATAATTTATTTTCTAATATTCTTTTAAACTAAAGAATTATTTAGTATATTTAGTATATTTTATTTAGGTTTATCATTTGTAAGATTTAAAACTCCTTGTTAATTATTAGTTTCTATTTTATTGCGTTATGTTCAGATAACATACTATACGATAGGGATAGTTTGGATTTTATTGAGGCTTCCATTTATTGTCTATTACAGGATATTTAAAAAAAAATCTCGTGTGCGCTAAAAAAGTATAGTCTTTGCTTATTGGGTAAAGTGTTCCATATAGATATCTAAATGATTAAGCTTATATTTAGATTCTTTTTCAAATTCTCACAATTACATTTACTTATTTTGTTTTTCAGCTTGAACTGTCAGTTTCCATGAGGCATGGGTTAAAATCTTCAATTATTCAAAATTTACTTATCTTTTTATCTCTGTAGTTCTAATAGTTATTGCTTTTTATTTATTGTGTCTAGATAATTAGGCACCTATATATTAGTTATGGCCACATCTACTTCATTTATTCTACCTTTTTTAAAATAATGTTTCTATATGTATTGAGATATTAAAACTATCATCAGGCCAGGCATGGTGGCTCACGCCTGTAATCCCAGCTCTTTGGGAGGCTACGACAGGTGCATCATGAGGTCAGGCGTTCAAGGCTAGCCTGGCCAACACCGTGAAATCCTGTCTCTACCAAAAATACAAAAAATTAGTCAGATGTGGAGGCAGGTACCTGTAATCTCAGTTACTTAGGGAGCTGAGGCAGGAGAATCGCTTGAACCCAGGAGGCAGAGGTTGCAGTGAGCCGAGATCACGCCATTGCACTCCAACCTGGGCAATAGTGCGAGACTCCATCTCAACAAACAAACAAACAACAACAACAAAAAAAACAACTATAATCACAGCCCTCTCTTGGTTCATATTTGTATGTTTTTCTATCATTCTATCATGAAACTTTCTGCAGCATTTTGTTTAAAATTGTCACTTTTGAACTACTTATAGTTAGATCTTGTTTTTATATAACTTTAAAATTTTAGCATTTTAGTTGATTAATTTGATCTATTTGGATTTATTGTAATTTCTGTGATATTATCATTTATTTCTGGCATTTTATTTTCTTTTTTATTCCTTTAATTTAATTTAAATTTATTTTACTTTTTGGTTTCCAATGGCTAGGTCATGCCTTTGTCTGCTGTTTTATAAATACATTAATTGTCCTTTTTCCCTTTAATTGTAAGCACACACAAATTAAGTTTTATTAATATATTACCTTTAATATGTGACATTTATTAATATGTGACCCTCAAAGCTATATAGCCTCTTATAACCCAACTATAATATTAGATAATTACAGGTACATTATAGAGTTCATGTACAGATTACATTTGCCATGTATTTAAAGACCTTGGCACAGAGAAACTGTTCAAGTCTCTCTTATTCTCCAATTCTGGCTATACATTGGGAGCACCACACATTATACACTGTTTTTGGGGAAAATATTGTTTTGTTTTATGTTAGGATTTTAGGAACAGTCCAACTGAACAATTGTTTTTAATATACCTGCGGTAGTGTGCTGGAACTGTCTTCTGTAGTGGGTGTACTGGTAGTTTCCTCCTCCAAAAGAGGTAGACCAATGTCTTGTATTGCACTTACAGCTCTACCCTTGGGGGATTTCTGAATTCCTTGAGCAGCTTTCTTCTTAACATACACTTCTTGGTCTTTCTTGGATGCAGAATGAAATGAAAGAATGTGCTTGCTAGCTGAATAGGAGAAATACTAAGTTAAAGTTAAAATATGTGATATACATAGTTATTACTGACTAAATTAGTTAGATTCCTTTATAAAACACTCAAAGGAATAGGCCAATTATTTTTGTTTTAATGAGATAAAAAACAGTATGACTGGTTTATTGATCTTAAAGAAATCTACTATAATAGTATGTGACACGCACAGAACAATGTATATTCTAAGTAACCACTTATTTATAAAAGTACATATAGCAGTTCAACAATTTCTCATTTATTTTGTACCACCTGAATGACCCTAAGCTAATGCCACACACTCTGATTTTCTCTGTGTTTAATGCCACATATATATGTTATCACACTTATAAAAGATTTTCTCTTCAATTTTCAATTTTCAATTATTTTCTAATTAACAGATAATATAAGTACTGCTGATAGGTTTAAAAATGGAAATGTGTTGAACATTATTAATTAAGTCATCAAACATGTAGTTAAAAAGCATAAATGACTGACCCAGGGATATTCTAATTCCAGCCATGACATCGGGATTATTCTCCTACCACGAAAAATGATAAAAATGGACAAAATGTATAAAGCAACTGTTTTTAGCCACTGGAAAATATACAGCCCAGGATTGTGATCCTTGAGACAAGGGAAACATACAAAGTGACCTCTTGATTTCCAGAGATTTTTGCCTGCAAGTAGCTTCCCAACTGTATACAGGGAGGTACAGCCCAAAGTAGTGAACAACAGTGTTGCTAGGTTTAGGAAACAAAGTTGGGTGAGTGGGGCTCCTGCGACAACTAAAATTTGAGGTAGGATACCAGAAGGGAGTATATGAGCAGTAAAGGAGCTCAGAAATAGACATGGGGTCCACTTGAGTCTTTAGCTGAATTCTAAACTTCATTTGTACAAACACTGAACAATACCAGGCAGACAATAACTACTGGGGGGTTGTGAGCTTAATGAAGATTCTGTTAGTTGCACAGTGTTGAGAGACATTGAAATTCTGACTTGTCAAAATGCAGGGAATTCAATGAATATGCAGAGCATTCACTTGAGACCCAAGAAAGGCCAAGCTTTTTAAGAGTAGAGCTACCCTAACACTAGAGTCACGGCAACTCTAGTACTGACTTAATAAACTCAGGACCAGGATCAAGCTGCCAATACATTAACTGCCCACCAGAACAAGATTCAACACTCTTTCAATTAAAAGAGCATAATCTAGACTCTTAGCAGTGTAACACGCACAATATACAGCACACAATCAATATGATATATGAAGAAGCAGAAAATGTGACCATAACTTGAGAAAATGGTCAATAGAAATAGACACAAAGCTGATAAAAATGTTGGACTCATCAAGCAAGGACTTTTAAAAAGCTATTTAAAATGTGCTTAAGGATTTATGGAAAAAGATGAACACACTGAGTGAACAAATGGTGAGTATCACAGAAAAATGAAATATATGAAGAATCAAAATGAAATTCCAGATCTGACTATATCTTAAATAAAAAATATCTGGATAGATTTAAACAACATATCGTCAAATTCAGAAGAAAAGATTAGTAAACTTGAATACAAGCAATAGAAATGATTGAAATAGAATCACAGAGTGAAGAAAACGTGAAAAGAGGATAAGTGATTCATGGTATGATATTGTGGGAGGTGAAATAGTGACCCCCCAAAAAAGGTATGTCCACCCAATAACTTAGAATGTGACCTTATTTGACATAAGGGTGTTTGCAGTTCTAATTAAGAAAAAGATCCTAAAAGACATCAACCTGGATTAGGATAAACCCTAAATCCAATGATGGGTATCCTTAAAGGAGACAGAAAAATGGTAAAACACAGAGACATACAAATAAGAGGGTTATGTGAAGATGTTGGCAGAGATAGGCAGAGTTAATTTGTCTCAAGACAAGGAAAATCAAGATCCACCAAAAGCTAGAAGAAAGGAGGAAAGATTCTCTCCTAGAGCTTTCAACAGCAGTGTGACCTAGATAACATGTTGATTTCAGACTTCTGCCTTCCAGAACTGTAAGGGAATGAATGTTCATTGTATTAAGCCATCCGCTTTGTGTAATTTGCCGTAGCAGTCCTGGAGAATGAATACAGATATCAAATTGCATAAAGTATGTATTTTTAGTCCTAGGTAGAGCACCACTAAAAATAGAACATTTAAATGTGAAAATAGTAAAGTATATGCACAATCTGCTGACTCACAGTATAAAAGTTGCTGACAGAAATTGAAGACTAAATTGAGGGATGTACTGTGTTCATGGACCAGAAAGCTAGTTTTGTTAAGAAGTTAGTGCTTCCCAAGTTCAATGCAATCCAATTCCAATTAAAAGCTACAATTTTGAAGAAAATGCAGTGTTGGAGGAAGAGTAGTCATTTAGATCAGTTGATCCTGAGTTCCAAAGGAGACCCATACACACATGGTTAAGTGACTTTTGACTAAAATGTCAAGATAATTCAATGGAGAAAATATCATCTTTCCATTACACAGTGCCAGAAAAACTGGATATCTACATGGGAATAAAAATAATTTTGACTGCCTACCTTAAACCATACATAAATGTTATTTCAAGATGCATCATGAAAGTAAACATGCATGCTAAGATTATAAAACTTTTAGAATAAAACATGAAAGAAAATATTCATGATCCTAGATTAGGTAAAGATTTCTTAGATAAAATACAAATAGCACTAAGTTTTTTTAACAACTCCAATTTTATAAAAATTAAAAGCTTTTGCTCTTCTAAAGTTGCTGTAAAGGAAGTGAAAAGACAAAGCTTAGACTAAAAGATCATATTGGCAAAGCATACATTTGATGAAGAACTTGTATCCAGAACATACAGAATATATGAACAGGTTAATAATAATAAAGACACCTCATTAAAAATGTGGGTGTGTAATGTGTGAATAAATCCTGCAATCAATAAGTTATACACATGGTCAGTAAGCACACATAAGATGCTCAACGTCATTAGTCAGAAGGGAAATGCAAATTAAACTACAAAGAAATAGTACAATATATACACTAGAATGATGGATTAAAAACATTGACAACAATAAATGTGAGAAAAAATGTGAGAAACCAGAACTTCTATACCTTGTTGGGAACGTAACATGATACAATCCATTTGATAAACTGTTTACCATTTTAAAATAAATGTATACATATGTCAAACTGTGACATATTAATTCAACTCCTGAATATTGATCCAAGCGAAATGAAAACATGAGTCCAAAAAAGGATTTATACAAGCATTTCCTTACCAGCTTGAGTCACCATATTGAAAAACTCTAATAAACCCGTATGCCCAAAAGGAGAATGGGTAGACAAAGTGTGGTATCTCCATACAACGGAGTTAGTACTCAGAAACATAGCTAGAAATAGAACAGTGCTATATGCAATAACATGGATATAACTTAAAAAAATTATGCTGAGCAAAAGAAGCCAGTGTCAAAAGATAAATACTATATGGTTCCAATTTTATGAAGTTCTAAAACAGGCAAAGCTAGTCTTGTGATGGAAATGTGACCAGTGATTGCCTCTTTGAGGGTGAGGAAATTGAATGAAAATGGCCTGAAGTATCTTCTGGGTAACAGAAATATTTTATATGTTGTTAGGGGTGTGGATCACACTAAAGTATGTACTTATCAAAACATTGATTTATACTTTTTGCTGTATATAAATTATACTTTAATAAAAAATTAAAAATGTATGACACAAAGGTCCTGTCCTTTACTTCCTTCCATCGATCTGTTAGTCATTAATTCATAAGTCATTTTTTACAAAAAAATTAGAAACACGTAGGAAAAAGGGCACATTTCCCTAATGTATGAGACTCTACAAATCAACTAGAAAAAAGTAGCTAACTTCAATAAAATAATGAGAAAGCACTTAAAAATTTGCAAAGAAGGTAATACAAAGAGAGGAAATATAACACATAAAAACACGTTCAAACCTCACTAAAGAGAAATGAAACATAAATTAATACTTTTAGCATTCAAATGACAAAAGTCAAGAAATATAACTCTGTCAATCAGGGGAGTATGGATAAAGGAGGATAAATTTACACAAACTCAGTAGAGGGCAACTAGACAATGTATGAGAAAATAACAATGCATGTACCTATTCATTGACCTAGTAGTTCGACTTCTAAACATTTGTTTAGTATATATGCATGTACACATTCAGAAAATTAGATACACAGGTTATTTGTGAAAAGTCATCCTTGAATTTTAAAGATTGGGCATATCACAGATCACTCTCTGTAGGAGCCTTATATAACCATATGAAATAAAATACAGTATTATTCCTAGTCTATAGGGCTTCCCCAAATACTCAATTATCTAGAATGTAAATTTTATGAAAAATTATAAATTTCCCAAATTACAAATTTTAAAATTACAAATTTTACAAAACATTCAAAATTAAAAATTTTGTATTAACTTTATAGCATAAGTGTTAATATAAGATTTTCTTCTTGAAGAATTATAAGAAATACAGATATTCTGTAAATTCCTACGATATGATACAAAACCTAAAGAAGTCTGTATTAAGTTTTGTGACTGGCTCACTTTGAACTTCTGCATCCTTGCAATGAAGTTTACTTCTCCTTTAGCACATGGTAAGAGTGTTTGTGTACAGAATACTTATCAAGGTAGTGTGTCATATCCTGTAAAAACACACACACACATATTTTTTGCATGTATTAATATTTTTGGTGGGTGTACTCCAGAAAAGGATATGTAAATGGATTTGTTTCCAAGAGAAGCCACTGAAAAATGTTTATTTTTAAATTCAGTGTCTGCTTATATCACTCATAAACACAAATTAATAGCATCAATTTTAAAACAACACCCTGTTTGAAGTCTAAATGAAGAAATTATCTAATGCACAATAATAGTTCTATCAATCTGTATGGAGAAACCTTTCAATCTTTTCTGTGAAACATAGAAGAGGTCATGAAAAAATGCAAATAGCCTTTCCTTGCATGCAAATTCGTTATTGTAACAATGTCAGTTTTCCTTAAATTAAGGTATCTATATATTCAAAGCAGCCAGAAGAAAAACAATGATTTCTGTGTGTTTTGAGAAAACTTGAAAAATTGTATTAAAGTTCATCTGGAAATACTAATGGTAAAATAGAAATATGTGTAAAATAAGAGCCATTATAGATGTTGGCTCTACTTTTGGATCAATTTCTGATCTCTGAACCAATTACCCTTCTGCTCAATTTTTCTGTATCTTTCTTGGCCAGAGGTAAACCTATAAAAATTGGTTTTAAACACTTATGTATGCTTCTCTTATAAATGGTAAATTTTGAATGAAACAATGATTAAACTAGATGACAAATTATAAACAGTGTTACCTGCAAGAATTTGAACCTAAACATTTCAGAGAAAATTGGTGGTGGTAATTAGCTAATTAAAAAAAAAGCATGAGGTCACAAATAGCATAGGAGAGCTGCACATATGTGCCCACTAAGGTTTTGGAATTGAGTTCCCTCTATGAACTAAACTATAATACCAGTGTAAAATGTACCCAAGTAAAGAAAACAGCCATTTAAAAGAGTCATAAACAACATTCCGACTGACAAAACATTATCTGATTAATGGTCTTAACACATCTAAAGAAAAAACTAGAAACGGAGTGTGGGCAAGTTTGAATGAGAAACCACAAAGGAGTGCTGAACCTAAGTGCTGAAAACAACCCAGGAGATATTCAGGGGTGAAGGACAAGTGATGGCAGAAAAGATGACATGCTCAAAAGAACTGAAAGAGTACTACAGCTTTGCCCAAGCTCAACCCTACTAATATAGTACGTGCATTTCCCACTTCCCTGTGACTTAAACACTGCACTTGTGCCCTAATTATATCATCCCAGTGTGATATTTCTTTAATTCTCTTCCAAGTCTCATTGGAAAGGCATATCCCTCGGTTATGACAACAATTCACACGTTGTTTCCATGGTTAATAGGACAGGATGAAGACAGCCCTCTTTTAAAGTCTTCTATTTTTCTTTCCAAATAAAAAGCATTCTAAGGATTCTTACTCATTTAAAAGTATTTAAAACATTAACATTTAAATTTAAAGTAAAAATAAATTTAAATTTTAAAAGTTTTAAATTTAAATAATTTAAAATTATTCTAAGGATCGGAACAGAAGGATCCTTACTTCTTTGTGCATCTTGCTGTCCAAATAAGCTTCGATTTACTATTCATGGAAGGCTGGAGTTAAACTCCCTGCTAAGACCATTTGGGGTATTGTACAGTAACTAGTAATTAAAAGAACAACAGGAACAAAAGACTTTTCTACAAATGGATATCATATAATATGCGATTTTTAAAAGAGAGATAGAGTATGTTCAAAGATCCATGCAGAATTAAACAGTTAAGGAACAGAGATAAATTCAATCTATATAAGCATTTAATAAATATATTATTAACATATTTGTTCACTATACGTATTAATTAGAGTATGTATAAAAAATTCCCACTAAAATAATTACAAACCGAATCTATTTTAAAAAAAGAATAACACACCACAATCAACTAGGACTTATTCTAAAATAGCAAATATTATTGAATATTGAAAATATTTATATAATTTATTATAACTATAAATCAAATTGGGAAGTCCAAATTGTAAAAAACATTTGATAAAGGTAAGTATGTTTTACAAGTTAAATTTTGTAAATGATGCAACATATAATACAAAGAGTTTTATTTAACAAATTCCCTCAATCATATTTGTTGATGAATTATGGGTAAATCATTACAGGCATTCAAAACAAATCTAGGAACAGTGGCTCACACCTGTAATCCCAGCACTTGGGGAAGCTGATGCAGGTGGATCAGTTGAGGTCAGGAGTTTGAGACCAGCATGGCCAACATAATGAAATCCTGTCTCTACTAAAATACAAAAATTAGCTGGGTGTGGTGTCACGCACCTGTAATCCCAGCCACTTGGAAGGCTAAGGCATGAGAATCACTTGAATCCAGGAGGTGGAGGTTGCAGTGATCTGAAATCACTACAGCCTGGGCGAAAGAGTGAGACTTCATCTCAAAAAAAAAAAAAAATCAAAAATCTAGGAACAAATAATGATGAACATGTTGATGTCGAGTGGGCAGGACTATTTATTGGGGACATTTAGAAGGGAAATATTGTGGTACAGTGGGAGGACGGAAGTTATGTTTAGTGAGCACAATTACATTGAGTTATGCAATAAAATCAGAAGAAACTTGAAAGTCAGACTAGAAATGTGGAAAGAATGAAATAGGGACAAAATAATCAGAGGTATGTGTATATAATATTTGACATTCTATAAATCATAATAATGAGATAATTAAAAAGCACACGGAGACTTCAAAGCAGTGTGAAAATCTTGATTAAAGTCACAGCCCGAACTATACTCCTTGTCTCCTTGGAGATGGGATTCTTACCCTATGTTAGTGATCAAAACCAAAAACTGATTTAGGAAACAATACTCAGAAGTAGAGCGACATGCGGCAAGGTCTATCTTGCAGAAAGCTCTGGGGAGAATGATAGGAAGGATTTGTTTTATAGACTGAGTGCCTCCAGTCAAGTTAGTGTAAATAATAAAACCTTCAGTGGTACCCTTCGTCCCACTAGCTAGGAGCAGTTCCTGGATAGAACACTGGACTGGGAAAAGACAGAGACTCACACTATTGAAGGCTGTGTAAGATGATGGGATATCAAAGCATTTGCAGTGACCTGTTGCTCAGCTCATACTCCCTAACTTGCCAGTAGTTGTTAAGGAGAGAGGGACAGGGAGTCAAAAGTCAGTGTTACCACTCAAATCTGTATTGCTCTGGAATGCCCACTTATATAACTAAAAAAATAAAAATAAAAATAAAAATAAAATACAGATATTAGATAGAAAAGGGATATAAAGATTTTTACATATAGAAAAATGACAGTTATTTCTAGTAAGTTGATTGTACGTTTAATTAAAATAAACACTATTGGGAAAAAGAGTTCAGGAAGGGTGCTGATTATGAAATAGCTTAGGAAAAGTTCAACTAGAAGATGTAATCAATTAAAAAATACAATGTGATGAAAGAATTCAAAAAAAGCATATGCATCAAAATAAATGTAAATGGACTGCATTCCCCCATTTTAGTGACAAGAATCTTGCATTTTATATTAGTCTGCCCTCACACTGCTAAAAATAACTGCCCAACTAGGTAATTTATAAAAGAATGAGGTTTAATTGACACACAGTTCCGCATTCCTGAAGAGACCTCAGAGAACTCACAATCACGGCAGAAGGGGAAGGGGAAGCAAACACATCATTTTTCATATGGTGACAGGAGAGAGAAGTACAGAGCAAAGGGGGGAAAAAAATCCCTCACAAAACCACAAGATTTTGCGATAACTCACTCACTATCACGAAAATACCACGGTCTAATCACCTCCCACGAGGTCCCTCTCCCAACATGCAGATATTACAATTTGGATTATAAATCAAGATGAGATTTGGGCAGGGCACAAAGCCAGTCCATATATCATTGTGTAGAAAAAATATCCATTTACAGGAGAAAGACTGACAGCAAAAACTTGTAGAGGATAGAAAACTAAACAAATGAACAGCATCAACAGGCAAATAATAACAAAAGGAAGAATAACAAAAGGAAGAATAACAAAAGGAAGAATCAGTGATAAGAAATAAGTTAAGAGAAGGTTGCTTTATGTTTATTTTAAAAATACAATACATAAAAATTATAAAGCAAATATGAAACTTATATAACTAGCAACATGGCATATAAATATGTAAAACTAAACATATTAGAGTTAGAGATGTTATCACACAGTTAAAAATAAAAATAGAAGATCTTAATACACATCACTAACAAATTTACACACCAATTAGGTAAAATATAAATGACAATCTTGACATTTTAAATATCATAATTAGCAAGTTTGACTTTTATGAAAGTGTATGTGTGCATTTAGACATCAAACGACCTCCAAAATAGAGTTCTTTGTAAACCTCAGTGGGATAGTAATCAAACTTGATTTGAATCAGGAAACAGGAAAAACACCAATCAAATCCTCAAAGTAGAAAATATATCTACACTTTCTAACTCCACAGAATTCAATTCGAAATTAACAGAAATAGGCTAAATAAAACAATTTTATTACTTAGGAATTCTAAAAATATTATAAACACTAAGGTTAAAGAAAAGGTCAAAAATAAATCATAGCTCATGACTAACATAACACTACATATAAAATTTTATAGCATTCTAAGTTATAAAGTATAATAAAATATATGTAGCCAGAGTTAGAAAAATGAATAGCATTAAGTATATTTATTTAAAAACAAGATTTAAAGTATGAACTAAATTGAAACTAGCAAAGCTAGAGGAAAAGACATTTGACTAAATTTTAAAAGTAGAGAAAGGGTTTTAAAAGATAAATATAAATATTAATGAAGTAGATTATAAATCTAAAAGAGCCATTGAGGTTTGAATAATAATAAATTCAATTCTTTCCAAGAGAAGACCAATAGTACAGAGTAAATTTTAAAAAGTCTGATTAAGAATAACTTACAAATAAATAAAAAAGAATATATTTATACAAACCTATTGAGAAGATATTTAAAAATTTTAAATCTTGTTTGCAAATTTATGCAGATAAATTGGAAAAACTAAATGAATCTCTACTTTCACTAAAAATATAGTCTATAAAAACGAAAGGCAGTTAAAAAATAATCTTGGAAATTATTTTCTTAAATAGTAAAAAGAAAAAACAAGTCTCTCCCCCAGAAACATCAGATTTAGAAAGTTTTAAGGACAAAGCTAATAACTTTTTTTTTTTAAAGAAATGAATCCTGGACAATTTAAAAGACTCCAAAATAGAAAAACTAAAAAGCTCTCAAATTAATTTCAAGAATTCATTATAATTTCAGCTTGAGAACTGGAAAAGAATAATGTACGGGTGCACCCACAGAGAGGAAAAAACTCTCCTAGAGATACAAAGTGATGATTATGATGCAGCAAACTGAGTAAAATTATATATTCTAAACATAGGAGTATATGAAATCATCATTGGCCAAATAGGTTTTATTGTAAGAATGCAAGAGTGATTCAAAATTAAAACTCAACTTATTAAACTCAAAGGAGTAAAATTTGATGATTTCTATAAACAACAACAAAAAATAACTAATAATGTTCCAAACTCATTCAATATTAAAATTTCTCATTTCATAAAGTCTAATTATTAGAAGCCACTAACAAAGATGATAAATGTCACAAGTGTTTCTACTTAAGAAAAGGAAATACATCATCATCACTTATTTAACCTTGGTTTGGAGGTCACAGCCAAGGCCACAAAAAGGAAAAAAGTTATGATTTAAGAAAGAAGAAATATCAATGGGCAAAATAGATAAGAACCCAGTTTTGCTTAAAATTGAAATGCAAAAATGGAGAATAAAGGCATAAAAGCCAAAATATTTACAGTGTGTTTTGGCAAAAAAGCTAAAATACTAACTTTTTTTTTTTTTTTTTTTCTCCTGGGTAGCATGCTTATAAGGCATTTCTTGTTCCCTTCTTTGTAATTTTCTATTTTTCCAAATATTCTACCTTGGTAATGTGTGACTTTTACAGAATCAAGTTGCTAACATAACTAAGTAATACACCTCAGAGTAGCACTGCTAACCATTATTTCCAAAATTATTTTATTTATTTAATAACTCATTGAGAATAGTATATTGAAAGTAATAACTTTAGTTTTTGTTAATTTTAGTATGTAGAATCTTTTCTGAAAATAATGAATTAGGAATTTTAAAAAGTAAAAATATTCTTTCAAAATAATAAAAATTTGACTTCTTAATAAGAAGGCTCATGTAATAGGAAAGTAAATTTTCTCCAAGGTGAAAAGGCTTTAAAATAAGCCTATATTGATTTTCAGAGCCTAATTTGACATGCAAATGTTATACTTGTAATATTTTACTGTACTATCAAGTTTCACAATTTAAGTGGTTACTTGCTACTTTATTTTCATTTTTAAAGTGTCATGAAAATATAAATATCCATTTATGAATCTAACTATCCTGCTCATAAAGGCACACTTACACTGGGAGCTCAAGCCTTTCTCACTCTTCAAGAAGTTAAATGCTGGGATTATAGCTTGGCCTTTTCCAACAGAGCTCACCATAGTTTCTTCATTTTCTAGGACCTGCAGCTTGATAAATGCATCTGGCTTGGATGTGCGTACCTGTATTGTAGCAGGTTGTGGTGTTAGAACTTTAACTGAATATCTGTAAAGAAAAAAAAGTTAACATTATAAGCAAGTATGTTGGTCTTTCTCTCAAGTCAGTAAGTGAGATAGTTTGGATATATGTCCCTGCCCAAATCTCCTGTCAAATTGTGATCCTCACTGTTGGAGGCAGGGCCTGGTGAGAGGTAACTTGATCTTGCAGACAGGTTTCTCACGAATAGTTTAGCACCATCTACTTGGTGCCGTTCACATGACATGAGTGAGTTGTCATGAGATCTGGTTGTTTAAACATGTGTATCCCCCTCCCCCTTTCTCTCTCTCTTACTCCTGCTCTGGCCATGTGATGTGCCTGATCCCCCTTCCCCTTCTGCCATGATTGGAAGCTTCCTGAGGCCCCCCTAGAAGCTAAGCAGATGCCAGCTTTATGCTTTCTGCACAGCCTGCAGAACTGTGAGCCAATTAAACTTCTTTTCTTCAGAAATTACCCAGTCTCAGGTATTTCTTTATAGCAATGCAAGAACAGACCAATACAGTAAGGAAAACTGTTTAATTTTCGGATATGATAACCTAAAAGTAAAACTACTTTGTAAAGTTCACTAACATCCTGAAAATACTGGAGTTACAGACTTTGGCAAGGGATCCCAATATAGTACTGTAAAACAAAAGGAAATAGAACTTCTATTATCATCAAATCCTAGATTTAAAACATGTAACTTTTTGTTTAGATGTAATAAGCAGTCACTTACAAAACTTGATAGCCCTACAGAGGATATAAACAGACACTTCTCAAAAAATGACGTACATGTGGCCAAAAAACACATAAAAGATAGCTCAACATCCCTGATCATTAGAGAAATGTGAATCAAAACCACAATGAGATACCCTCTCATGCCAGTCAGAATGATGATTATTAAAGTCAGGAAATGATAGATGCCGGTGAGGTTGTGGAGAAATGGAAACTCTTTTACACTGTTGGTGAGAATGTAAATTAGTTCAATCACTGTGGAAGACGGTGTGGTGATTCCTCAAAGATTTAGAACCAGAAATACCATTTGACCTAGCAATCCCATTACTGGGTATATACCCAGGTAAATATAAGTTATTCTATTATAAAGATACATGCACGCATATGTTCACTGCAGCACTATTCACAATAGCAAAGACATGGAATTAACCCAAATGCCATCAATGATAGATTGGATAAAAAAATGTGGTACATATGCACCATGAAATGCTATGCAGCCATACAAAGGAACAAGATCATGTCCTTTGCAGGGACACAGACGAAGCTGGAAGCCATTATCCTCAGCAAACTAATGCGGGAACAGAAAACCAAACACTGCATATTTTCACTTATAAGTGGGAGCTGAACAATGAGAACACATGGACACAGGGAGGGGAACAACACTTACTAGGGCCTGTTGGGGGAGGTTGAGGGTGGGAGAGCATCAGGGAAAAGAGCTAATGCATGCTGAGCTTAATACCTAGGTGTTGGGTTGACAGGTGCAGCAAACCACCATGGCACATGTTTACCTATGTAACAAACCTGCATATCTTGCACAGGTACACCGGAACTTAATAAAAATAAATAAACAAATATAAAACGTGATAGCCCTAAAAGCCACCAAACCTCTTGATAGATCTGCAAACTACTGCCACGTCTACCCTCTCTATTATACAAAAAGCACTCCTGGCAGAAGCCTTTGGAGCTTCACTGATAATAGCATTTTCTGTGATTCACAAAAATACAGAGAAATTAAAATAGTAGCCACAGCCTCCACCTTCACCCCTCATCAATCGTTTGGAAACCTCTTGCAAAAAGACTGGAAACATGCAGTCTAATTCATTCTTTCCAACTCCCCTTTTAATGCAATTAAAGAGTTGGCTTTTTGTTCTCATTTTAGGTGATTCCTCACAAATGCTCAGGATTCGATCAACTTTTAATTTCTCTAGAAATTTGCTTTTCTGAGTATCATGTCTCTCATATATATGATGATACTAAAAGACGACACGTTTTTCTCTCTCTATATATGAAAAAGGTCGCACAGGCTGGAGTGCAGTGGTGCAATCATGGCTCACTGCACCTCAAACTCCTGGGCTTAAATTATATTTCCGCCTCAGACTCCAATATAGCTGGGACTACAGGTATGCACCACCATGCTCAGCTAAATTTTTATTTTTTTGTAGAGACAGGATCTCACTATGTTACCCAGGCTGTTCTTGAACTCCTGGGCTCAAGCAATCCTCCTTCCTCAGCCTTGTAAAGTACTGGGATTATGGGCATGAGCCACTACGCCTGGCCCCTCTCCTGTATCTTAAAAAGACCCTACTCTTTATTCCTCCTTGAAATTAGCTTGTGTATAAGTACAGTTCTCTCCTATCTTTAAGACAGATTAAAACAAAGCAAAAACACAAACCAACGCAACTTTCAGCCCACCTTGCAGTCCAGCCTCTACTGCATTGCCAACTTCCCAGCTCAGCACCTAAGGAGAGTTGTCTGCCTCCACTCTTCTCATCTTACCATCTTCCACGTACTTACTCCATCACCAACACCGGTGCTATGGTTTGGCTCTGTGTCCCCACCCAAATCTCATGTTGAATTAGGATAATCAGTGTTGGAGGAGTAGCCTGGTGGAAGGTGATTGGATCATGGGTACGGAAATCCCCCTGTCCTCATGATAGTGAGTGAGTTCTCATGAGATCTGGGTGTTTGAAAGTGTACAGCACTTTCTCTCTCTCTCTCTCTCTGTCTCTCACTCTCTCTCTCTCTGTCTCTCTCTCTCTCTCTCCTGCTTTGCCATGTGAAGATCGTTCCTGCTTCCTTTTTGTCTTCTGCCATGATTGTAAGATTCCTGAGGCTTCCCCAGCCATGCCTCCTGTACATACTGTAGAACTGTGAATCAATTAAACCTCTTTTCTCCGTAAATTACCGAGTCTCAGGTATGTCTTTATAGCAGTGTGAGAATGGACTAACACACCAGGTGCTAAACCTACTCTTGCCAAGGTTTCAAGGGGTTTGTCACCATCCTATAGAAACTTTGGTTCTCTTCTTCTTTTACCTCTCAGGAGAACTTGACAGTGTTCTCTGGACCCGGATTTCTTCCTCCTTTAAAAACTCTTCTCCTACGAGCACAGCAGCTTTTATACTTTCCCTCCTATTTGGGGACTGCTTTGCTTCCATTGACAGACATTCCCACAAACATCAGAGAGTCTTCATGTTCTGTCCTGGGTCTGATTCTCATTTTACAAACTTTCCTGGGCACTTTCAGGAACAGTAACAGAATCATGACTCCCAAATCAATGTCTACGGTGGAACTACCTATGCAGTATCACTTGGCTATTTCACTTGACCACCACATTTAAAAACTAAAAAGGAATCAGTTGTCTTCCTATGGCCCACCTTGCAAATGAGCTTCTCCCCTCTAAGTAAATGACATCATCCACACATTTCCCAAGTCAAACTCTAGAACTCCAGCAAGGCTGTCAATTTTACCTCAATATCTGAAAATCCTTTTTCTTCTCTCCAGATTCCCTATCACTGCCTGTAATGGGTTGAATTGTGTCCCCTCCTACCACCAAAGATCTGTTGGAGTTCTAACCCCCAGTGCTTCACAATGTCACCTAGTTGGAGATAGGGTCTTTTGCAGAGAATCAAGTTAAAATTAAGTCATTAGAGTGGGCTCTACTCCAGTATGATTGGTGTCCTCATTAAAAAAGGGGAAATTTAGGACTGAGCACTGTGGCTCATGTCTGTAAACCCAGCACTTTTGGGAGACCAAGGCAGGAGGATTGCTTGAGGCCAAGAGTTTGAGACCAGCCTGGTCAACATAGCAAGACTCTGTCTCTACAAAAAATTTAAAAAATAATTAACTGGGCATGGTGGTATATGCCCATAGTACCAGCTATGGTGAGGTGAGAGGATTGCCTGAGGCAGGAGTTAGAGTTTTCAGTGAGCCATGATTGTACCACTGAACTCCAGCTGGGCAACAAAGCAAGATTGTCTGTAAAAAAAGAGGGAAATTTGGAAACAGAGGCATACAGGGGAAAACACCACGTGAAGGTGATGGCAGAGATAGATGTGGTGCTTCTAAAAGCTAAGGATAACCAAAGATTACCAGCAAACCACAAGAAGCCAGGAGAAAGTCATGAAACTGGTTGTCTCCCACAGCCTCAGTTGTAACCAATCCTGCTGACAATTTGATCTCACATTTCTGTTAATAGTTTCCACAGTTCTGCAACAATGCATGTCTATTGCTGAAGCCACCCACCCAGCGTGTGGACTTTTGTTACGGCAGAGTCCTCGCAGGTCAATATGCTGCCCTACTTCAGACTGCCATAATCTCACTCCTGGGTTATTGCAAAGCTTTTACCTGGTTTCCCCCTCTCCGGTTATGCTCCCCTTTCATTCATTCAACACACTGCTGCCTTGAGTGAAATTTTTTTTTTCATATTCCATGTCTTTTATGATTAAATATAATTTAAAAATAATAAAGTTCTAACATCTTTTCTGTTATATAATTAACGGGCTGGGAGAAGTTGCTCACATCTGTAATTCCAGGACTTTGGGAGGCCGAGGCAGGTAGATCACTTGAGGCCAGGAATTTGAGACTAGCCTGGACAACATGGTAAGACCCAATCTCTACAAAAAATACAAAAATTAACAAGGCTTGGTGGAATGCACCTGTAATCCCAGCTACTTGGGAGGCTGAGGCATGAGAATAACTTGAACCTGGGAGGCAGAAGTTGCAATGAGCCAAGATCATGCCGCTGTACTATGGCCTGGGTGACAGAGTGAGACTCTGTCTCAAAAAAACTATATATATATATATATATATATATATATAAATAAAATGTACTTTTTAAAATTCATGCTATGCAGAGATAATTTTTAACACAAATCTGATAATGGAATCTTTCTTAAAATCCTTTAAAGAGTCCCCTTGTTCCTAATGTAAAAATCCATACTTCTTGTCCAGTGAGGCTCTTCTCAGAAAGCCTTTGCTAACATTCTGGTCTTACTTCTTACTATAGCATGCTGAAACCCAACTCTGCAAACAAAAAACAATGTCTTGAGTTTCCAGAAAAGGTTGTATATTCATGAACTTTCACTTGTGCTACCTAAGCAGCTCCCTGTTCACCTTCCTCACCACTCAGCTTGATGACTTTAACACAGCTTCTGGGACTCATTTAGGTAGTAGGTTAAATGTCACTTTTTAGTCTATTAGTGGCCCTGCCATGTGATATGATGGTTTCCTATCATAGTAGTTAAAATATTTTATCACAATTGCTTTTTTTAGTTATTGGTATGTTTCTTTCCTTCTTGAGAAAGCACATATTTTCCAAATTTTCTGTGCAGAGAAGTGTATATTAAAATGAGAAGATAAGTATTCCAACAACATGTTGAATAACAACACGTTGTTAATGGAGGCCAATTATGTATCAGACACTGTGTTAGGTCCTATATTGAAAATAAATGATTCTTGCCTTCAATCAATGTTGATTCTCATAGTGGCCAATGTGAAGTTAACTAGATAGAATTTGATGTGTCACAGTCTCAGAGAGAACAAAGGACTATAGGAACATGACCAGAGCTAACTAATTATATTTGAAGGTTTAAGCACAAAGAATTTTACTACTGAAAATTATCATTAAAGGTGATGAATTTTTTTTTTAAGTGGAGAGGTGGTGACAGGACACATGAGACAAGAGGAAAGGCTTGAGCAAAATAAAATTTCTGGGCATATATACCAAGAGGTGGTCATTAGTTCTGTCAGGAGAGTGCACTGTGTTAGGCATCTGTTCAAGAATGCTAAAAACATGCTATGTGCTTCGGAGTTGATCTGTAGCCAATGGAACATTATCAAAGGTTTTAAAGCAGGCAAATCACATGTTTCAATATATGTGGTTGAAAGGCAATTACTGTGGTAGTAAAGGATGAGTATGTGAATGGATATGGAGAGAGAGAAAAAACTGATTAAATGCAGAAAAGGGAATAAAACAGAGTCATGGATTCCAGAAACAAAACAATTCTATAGACCGAAGGTAATAAGGGCTGAAGGTAGTGCAGGGACATTGAAGACTGATTAACGAAAGACAGTGGAATCTATGATTAGGCTATTTAAGGAGAACACTGCACATAGGTGAGCATGAAAAGAAGACTGAGTTGGCTGATAAAGAAACTCCCACAAAATACTAGCCAGAGATGGAGCAGAAGAGGAAGAAAGTAGTAAGAGGAAGCCATGTCATGAAGAATCTTTAATCAAAGTCAAGTAGAATGAAGACTAAGGAAATCTCATTACTATTATATGTAGTCATACAGGCTTAATCTTACATAACACCCACATAATTACATTGCACTCAATTAATTGTTTCCAAAAAGAATATAAAATTTGAAGTTCAAAACCGACTCAGGATTTTACTGCAGAATTTATTTTTATCCTAAAATATTAATATTTTTTTAGAAATGCCTTTCCCCTTCTGTCATATACTTGTACCTGAATAAAATTTTCTTATCATTGGGTATGTAGTAATCTCGGATTTCCTTTATAGCAAAGGTATTGCATGGAGAGTCTCGAGACAGGCATGGCAGTGGAGCAGAAGAACCAATGAGACGCAGTTTCCATCGTGAGGCTGTTACGTACGTGTCACCTGTAAATGCTTCTGCCACAAAAGTATATCCCTTCTATAAGAAAGATAAATTACACAGAAATGAATTACGTTATTATTCTCTCAAACGTATAATATCTAATAGTACTAAATGTCTTATTATTATGATATTATCTATAGGTCCCAAGATCTCTTAATAAATATAGAATCACTAGGATTATGTTTGGAATTTCTCCTAGAAAGCACTATCCTACAAAGTTTTCAGGAAAACAATGAACTGATATTTTCCTTTGTGTGGTTCCTTAACTATAAAATAAAGTGCTTAACCACAATAGATGATTACTATGTCCTCTTCTAATGCCTCCCACAGCAAATTCTTATCATTGCACCATCCCAGAGTAGCCCAAAAGCTTCTTACTTGATTTTCCTGTCTCCCAGATCCATCTTTCTGGAATACTGAAGTAAGAAAGGCAGAAGAGTTCAAATAAATGTATTCTGTTGATATGACACGTAAAGCTATAAAATTAATAGCTGATTTGCTTCCACAGAACCCTGATGTGTGATTGAGGATGAGTTCTTTAGATAGCAGAAAAGGGGAAGCTCAAGAGCCTGGGAATGGCTTACTTTATGATGGGGAAGAGCTTGGTTTAACATAGTTGGATAGCTAGCTAAGAAGTCAGTGAATCAAAAGCATGATATCATAACAGATGTAAATGTTCAAAGTAATTCTGAGATTATAATTCCAGATGCCCCTAATAAAGAATAAAAAGATAGATTTGTCTTCCCGCTGTACTCTGTCCACAGATAGCTCTCTGGTAGGTTTAGATTCCAGAAGTAAAAATTCTATCTATCTATCTATCTATCTATCTATCTATCTATCTATCTATCCACATATATAAGCCAGAATGAATTTTTAAAAAGTTTCATATGCATCTAGAAATATTAGCTGGAATTCCAATCCCCATAATGAGATGAGAATTGCAACACCAATAAGGACTTTATGACATTATGTTTGGGGCAAGTAAAAAAAAAAGTATAATAAAGCATTTTTACTTGCAAAGTGTAATGCACATATGTGTTGATATTTTTATCATTATTTGAGTTTATTGTACTAATGAATTAAAGAGGCAAAACTAAATTATTTTGTTTCTGCTTCCACTCAGAATAATTACAAAGGAAAAAGTTATTAAATGGTGGGATAGATATTGGTAAGTGAAAATCCAAAGCTAAATCAGTGATAGGATTACAAGACAGAACTTGGCTATGCTAAATGGATTCAGTAGTAAAAGAGTTATATAATTGAGTACTGAGTATTGAGGGATCTTATAGACCAGTATTCTGAATTACAGTGTATGGTCTTGAGTATTTATGAAAAAAAAATAAAGTAAACAATTCTGATTTTTCAAACTTAAGAAGAATATATACTCTGCAAACCACAGACTAGTAAGTTTAATAATAGTGCTTATCAAAGTTCTGCTGTAGCTCATTTAAAAAGGATGTCTCATGTGAACCTCAAAGATAAAACCTATTCTTAAAAGCAACATGAGTTTATTGGGAACGAAAACTTATTTACTTTTTTCATAAGATTAGAAGACACAACATCAGGTAAAGGTTGCAGACATGGGGTTTATGAATTTCATGCAGGCATATGTCAAGGCCTCTGGTGAATTTCATATGAGCCAGGATGCCTCTTGAAGAGCCTGCTGGGCAGAATTAGCCACAAAATTTTCATCTGAGATTGCTAGTTATATAACTGCTCAATAGCGTTTTAGACATTATCTAATCAGCCAAAGATGTTCTCTCTTGAGGTGTCTCCTGAGTCCACCATATCAATATGCCTTGTAGGTACCAAAAGACAGACACATTCACAGGGTACAAAACAATGGAGCAATGATCCTCTTTACACTTTGTGGGTCAGAATTACTTTCAGAGGCAGCATTCAGTTCTGGGAACCACATTTTAGCAGAGACAAAGGTTGTTTGGATAAATGTTCAAAGATCAAGAATTATGCAGAGAGGAAAACTGCAGCACAAAAGGGACCACTTTTCACACAGCTTGATATTCTCCTCCACAATTTCTCCACTTTTAACTTTTTTTCTTTTTGGAGATGGAGTTTCGCTCTTGTCACCCAGGCTGCAGAGCAGTGGCATGATCACGGCTCACTGCAATCTCCGTCTTCTGGGTTCAAGTGATTCTCCTGCCTCAGCCTCCCTAGTAGCTAGGACTACAGGCACACGCCACCACACTTGGCTAATTTTTGTATTATTAGTAGAGATGGGGTTTTGCCATGTTTTCCAGGCTGGTCTCGAACTCCTGATCTCAGGTGATCCACCCGCTTTGGCCTACCAAAGTGCTGGGATTATGGACATGAGCCACTGCGCCCAGCCTTAACTTTCTTTCTAAACAGAGCTGGCTAGAGTGAGAGGGTAGAAGAGATAAAATATGAGATAGGAAGATGTTTGCTGCAATCTCAATTTACAACTTAAAAATAAGAGTTAAGTGGAGCTAGAATGTTCTTCTGATCGTTGACTCAAAATGTATCACTTAGAACTTCTGAAAAATTCAAGCTTAATCAAGAAAGGGAGGTCTACAGTGGAGTTTCTAAGACAAAAACCAAACCCAACCCAACCCAAAGAAGCATGCTAGATGTAAATAACAATCAGATTCGTACTTGGCTCAACCAAATATTCTTTAAAGATCTCTTCCAAAATGAAGTATTCAAGACTAGCATTAGTCTATTTATCGAGTAATACAGAATTCATAGATAGAATTTGATGACATCTATAACCTTGATAGAGTCTCCCTTTAAATTAAATCATCTTCTTTCTCTTAATCTTTGTGACTTTTGAATTCTAATCACAAATTAAATAAATTGTTTCTATTCAAAAGGAAGTCTAGCTCAAACTTCAAAAACATTCAAAAAATAATCCACTGGTGCTTGGACAAATTTGTTCGTGAAGAACTAGCTCTATAGTTTGGTTTAACCCAAGGCGTTCTGCTGCAGAAAGGTCAGGTTTAGAGGAGGGGTGTCCAATCTTTTGGCTTCCCTGGGCCACAATGGAAGAATTGTTTTGGGCCATGCACAAAATACACTAACACTAACGATAGCTGAGGAGCTTAAAGAAAAAGAATCACAAAAATATCTCATAGTGTTTTAAGAAAGTTTACGAATTTGTGTTGGGATATATTTAAAGTCATCCTGGGCAACATGCAGCCTATGGGCCGTGGGTTAGACGAGCTTGGTTTAGAGATATCATTTGTTAGGACATGGGGAAGAATAAATATAGTATAAAAGGAAATTGTGTGGGTCAAATAAAATTTGTAAATACATGTTTGATGTACAGAAATTGAATTTTATTAACAAAATATTCTGTTTTTAAGTGATATGTAAATGCCCTTTCAAGGTAATTGACAAGAATAATAAGTAAAAATAATATATTGATGCATTGACTTTAATCAAGTGAGTTTTTAAAAATTATGTTCAGGTGTATAATTCCAAACATAGATAACTGTATACAAAAATATTGATGTTTATCAGATTTGCTTATAAAATGTAAATGTTAAACTTGCCAAATTTAATACAAAATAAAAGTAATTTAAGCCCAAGTTACAATTTGATAATATCTTCAAATTTAATAAAATCTGATTGCAATGTAAAAAAATCTATCTTATTAAAAATTATAGAAAAACATGCTAAGGTTTTAATGAAACACATACAACTTTTAAATTATAATAAAATTATTAAAAAATTTTCAAAACCACAGATTATATATGTATATAATATACACATATACACACACACATATGTATCAATGGGGTTAAGTAGTTTCATCAAAAATTTAATTGCCCTTATTTTTAAAATGTTTCCTAAAATCTCTAAGACAGCATGAAAGAGCTATTAGGATTTGCATGGAGTTAATACATTTTTAAATTTATCCTTCTTTTAAACAAAAGCAGTATTCATGAGATAAGTATATTCTAATTTACACAAAATAATGTATAGAATCATAGGCTGAAATGAATCTCAGAGGTCAAGTACAGACATAACTCAAAAATAAAAATGAAGAGGTTCAAAAACATAAAGCTACAGAATGGAAGATCAGAGCTAAAACCGTCCTCTTCATATCCAGCTAGGTATACATTATTATTTGTTGTGATTTTCTCTTAGAGGAAATGATTGAAAAGACAAATATGAGATTTATTTTATTTATTATTTTTTTGGGGGGGGAGAGTGTGTGATTTATTTTTTTTCATTATTATACTTCTAGGGTACATGTGCACAATGTGCAGGTTTGTTACATGTGTATACATGTGCCATGTTGGTGTGCTGCACCCATCAACTCATCATCTACATTAGGTATATCTCCTAATGCTATCCCTCCCCTCTGTCCCCACCCCATGACAGGCCCTGGTGTGTGATGTTCCCCTTCCTGTGTCCAAGTGTTCTCATTGTTCAATTCCCACCTATGAGTGAGAACATGCAGTGTTTGGTTTTCTGTTCTTGTGATAGTTTGCTGAGAATGATGGTTTCCAGCTGCATCCATGTCCCTACAAAGGACATGAACTCATCCTTTTTCATGGCTGCATAGTATTCCATGGTGTATATGTGTCACATTTTCTTCATCCAGTCTGTCATTGATGGACATTCGGTTGGTTCCAAGTCTTTGCTATTGTGAATAGGGCCGCAATACATATACGCGTGCGTGTGTCTTTATAGCAGCATGGTTTATAATCCTTTGGGTATATACCCAGTAATGGGATGGCTGGGTCAAATGGTATTTCTAGTTCTAGATCCTTGAGGAATCGCCATACTGTCTTCCACAATGGTTGAACTAGTTTACAGTCCCACCGACAATGTAAAAGTGTTCCTATTTCTCCACATCCTCTCCAGCACCTGTTGTTTCCTGACTTTTTAATAATAAGAGCTATTTCTGACAAACTCACAGCCAATATCATACTGAATGGGCAAAAACTGTAAACATTCCCTTTGAAAACTGGCACAAGACAGGGATGCCCTCTCTCACCACTCTTATTCAACATAGAGTTGGAAGTTCTGGCCAGGGCAATCAGGCAGGAGAAATAAAGCGTATTCAATTAGGAAAAGAGGAAGTCCAATTGTCCCTGTTTGCAGATGACATGATTGTATATTTAGAAAACCCTATCATCTCAGCCCAAAATCTCCTTAAGTTGATAAGTAACTTCAGCAAAGTCTCGGGATACAAAATCAATGTGCAAAAATCACAAGCATTCTTATACACCAATAACAGACAAATAGAGAGCCAAATCATGAGTGAACTCCCATTCACAATACCTTCAAAGAGAATAAAATACCTAGGAATCCAACTTACAAGGGATGTGAAGGACCTCTTCAAGGAGAACTACAAACCACTGCTCAATGAAATAAAAGAGGACACAAACAAATGGAAGAACATTCCATGCTCATGGATAGGAAGAATCAATATTGTGAAAATGGCCATATTGCCCAAGGTAATTTATAGATTCAGTGCCATCCCCATTAAGCTACCAATGAGTTTCTTCACAGAATTGGAAAAAACTGCTTTAAAGTTCATATGAAACCAAAACAGAGCCCACAGACAATCCTAAGCCAAAAGAACAAAGCTGGAGGCATCACACTACCTGACTTCAAACTATACTACAAGGCTACAGTAACCAAAACAGCATGGTACTGGTACCAAAACAGAAATACAGACCAATGGAACAGAACAGAGCCCTCAGAAATAATACCACACATCTACAACCATCTGATCTTTGACAAACCTGACAAAAACAATAAATGGGGAAAGAATTCCCTATTTAATAAATGGTGCTGGGAAAACTGACTAGCCACATGTAGAAAGCTGAAACTGGATCCCTTCCTTACTCCTTATACAAAAATTAATTCAAGATGGATTAGAGACTTAAATGTCAGACCTAAAACCATAAAAACCCTAGAAGAAAACCTAGGCAATACCATTCAGGACATAGGCATGGGCAAGGACTTCATGTCTAAAACATCAAAAGCAATGACAACAAAAGCCAAAATTGACAAACAGGATCTAATTAAACTAAAGAGCTTCTGCACAGCAAAAGAAACTACCATCAGAGTGAACACGCAACCAACAGAATGGGAGAACATTTTTGCAATCTACTCATCTGGCAAAGGGCTAATATCTAGAACCTACAAAGAACTCAAACAAATTTTCAAGAAAAAAACAACCCCATCAAAAAGTGGGCAAAGGATATGAACAGATGCTTCTCAAAAGAAGACATTTATGCAGCCAACAGACACATGAAAAAATCTTCATCATCACTAGCCATCAGAGAAATGCAAATCAAAACCACAATGGGATACCATCTCACACTAGTTAGAATGGCAAATATGAAATTTAAATGAACAGAGAAGCAATGTGGTTTGAATGAAGGTCACAGATCAGGGTCTATCATTCAGCCACAGAAAGGTCCCCAAGTACCTCTGGCTGGTGAAGGAATTTATGCAGCCCTCAAAATGAGGTGGTGATGGTTGGTGGCTATGTGACCACAATTTTCTGAAATATACAGGAGTAGAATAAAAACCCAGTGGGAAACAAAGACAATCATCTGATTTGGTTTTGGGATAAGGCTAAAGGAGCTCTTTAGATTCATTTCTATTTTAAGCATTCATATGCTTCTTAAATTTCAATAATTAGAATTTCCAGTGCTTTCTTTTTGCCATGTTTTCTTTGGGGAGAAGAAGAAAGAGGATTGAGAGGTGAAGAATGCTTTAGCATTTACATTAAATGCCTCCTACTGTTAAATATATGGGACTTCTATAGTGAAAGATCAGGGCCTTATTTGCCTGTTAAGTAGATTAAAAACAACTCTGCCCTCCCTTCAGGACCCTCTACAAGCTGATGACTTTTCACTGCCATTCTATCATATGTGGAGAATACAGTTTATACCTACCTTATTCTTGGTATAAAGATAAGGCACCACTTTTTGGAACACCTTGGGCACTTGCTCCATTGTGTCATTATTAACAACGTGTAGGATACAGACTGGAAGTGTAGTATATACTTTGGGAACCAAAATCATATCTTGAGGAACCAAAAATGTTTCTCTGTAATTACAAAAGCATGAACTTTCCCTTGACATGAATGTTAAAGGAAGTTTGAAATTTGCATCAATGCCAAGAAATTTTTTTTAAAACTCCAAAGTTCCAAATAACTAAAAGGCACACATATTATTTTCTTTTAAAAATTACTATTCATATGCTATTTTGTCAAGTAAATGCAAACTTTATTAAAAAATTCAATTTTATAAGTAATTTGTGACTTTTACCAGATATGCTATTGCTTAGAAATTGAAGGATCTTTTTCTATTCTAAAAGCATATTAATTTGTTATATTATTTTTATCACAAACCTAAAAGTTTCTAATAATTAGTAAAAATTCTTCATATTTTGATGAATATATAAAAATTTTATATAATATCTCATTTAAAATGCGAAGTGTGGAAGAATTTTAACTAACTTATGAAAGCAACCCAGAAGCTAATACCTTTACTACTATCATAAATAAATATTCATAAATATAGATACTGCAAGTCATTTAGAGACATATTTGTCATTCTATAATAACCTTACCTGAATACTATAAACCAAGAATTTGGTGGCTGCTCTTGATAAGTCACAGTATAATCCGCCAAAGCAATCTTAGTTTCTTCATCTTGATAGCACGGATAAGATTCCAAAGACTTGCACTTGCTTTTAAACATTAGTCTAGAAATATAAAAATAAATTAAGTATCAATGGCAAAAGCCACTTTAAAGATAAACTCTATTTACAAAAAGAAATAAAAATAGTGTAAGATATTGCAAGTCATTGTTTGCTAGATTGTGATCTTGATCAAAGGGGTTCTGTGTAGTCCCTGATACATGGTGCCAAAGGATGGGGACCCATTTTAGGTCACTCACAAAAGATATCTGTCAAAGGTGCCCAAGGTTGTCTGAGGCTCTTAAAGGAGAACATGATCCATGATTGAGGGAGTAAAGTTTATAGCTGGGAAACCAGAACCAAAGTTGAAGCTATAAGGATAGAAAAACTAGAAGCAAGCAAACCAGCAACAAAACTGGCTGAGAGTCACTGAAGGGCCTGGAATTAAAGTAGAGAATGGAGACTGAAATGGAGTTTAAAGTGAGAAATATGTTTGGAAAAATAGATTTAAAAAATCTGAGGCCATGCACAAGTGGAGAGTGCTGGCTTTCCTCCTGCATGATTTCTGAGGGTATAAGGGAGTAGAGCATTCACTGCTAAACTAATTATGGAGCTGAGGTTTCTCCACGTTTTCCCCCTAGAAGACTGTGACATATTCCAGAACATAATGGGAATGATGATGTGACGGATTTTCCGGGTCTTATCCTTCCCATTCTGCCAGAAACCGGATGTGCCCTTAGTAGCACTGGGAATACAAGGCCCTATATACAATGTCTCAGGTATTAGCTGGGATGGAAGTCTTATAGCCACAGCAAATGGTTCCCTTTTAGAGGTCTAGACAGAGCCAGAGGTGTTCCTGTCTTTCAGAAGGCAGAAGTTTTCATTGATTGTCAGTGGAAAGCAAAGACATGGTGGTCCTCGTGGAAGACAAAACTCACATACTCCATTTCATCATTGGTTTTTGTTAGGTTTTTGTTGATCATAGGCTTTTGGTAGGAGGAAACTAACAGGATTATACTTGGAAGGGGTTTAAAAGACCTTTTAAAATGGTGACAATGACAAATAATAGGGTAACCATATATCTGGTTTGCCTGGGATAGCTGTGGTTTATACTTACAGTACTGGACTAATTACTAACAGTTCTCCATCTTTTCTTGTTAATGTCCTAGTTTGGATGATCAGTGGTATGATAATTCTAACTAGGAGCTATAAAGTGCAGATCTGTCAATGCAGGACACTCCTGTAACTCACACAGGGCTGGCCTAATCTATACAAGGATGTTGGCTCAACCAACATGGGAATTAAGCCGGTCGCAGTGGGAATTGACTGGAACGGGACCTACACCATTCTAAAATGACGGTGATTTCTGGTCTTCCCAGATGTCACTGCTCCTGTGAAACATTCTACCCTTTTAATGAATGTAAGGCTTTCAAAATCCTGATGAACTATACAGAATATTTTGAATGACCTAGGGTGAAGTACCTGACTGAGTTGGAAGAGTTAGTCTTAATTAAGAATTAGTTTCAATTTAGTCAGATTTTTATCTGATACGATGCCCTCATAGGGGAGTTTGTTTTTTAGACATCATTTGCAAGAAAATTGGGTGCAAGATCTGACCCACGTATTTTCTTATGATAGGCCTCAGAATGCAGAAATAACTTGTACAAGAGGGTCTGTTCTCTCTGTGTGTGTCCACACAATTGGATTGGATTGTTAAGATGAAATGGGATTCGGCCTCGCATGGTGGCTCAGCCTGTAATCCCAGCACTTTGGGAGGCTGAGGCGGGTGGATCACGAGGTCAGGAGATCAAGACCATCCTGACTAACACGGTGAAACCATGTCTCTATTAAAAATACAAAAAATTAGCCGGGCCTGGTGGCAGGAGCCTGTAGTCCCGGCTACTCTGGAGGCTGAGGCAGGAGAATGGTGTGAACCCAGGAGGCGGAGTTCTCATTGAGCCCAGATTGTGCCACTGCACTCCAGCCTGGGTGACAGAGCGAGACTCCGTCTAAAAAAAAAAAAAGATGAAATGGAATTCAAATGGGATTAAATCTTAAGACTAAATCATAAATTGGTAAACTTAATCTTCCCCGTTGACTTGGGGAAAGTTCTTCCCCTTCAGAGTTGCAATTGAAAGGTTAGGCTTCAGAACCTCAAACTTCCACATGTAGTAGTAATGACAATACCAATGTTCACAATGGCTACTTTTCTGTAATGATTCAATCTGTGGCATTGTGCTAAGTCTACCTGTCTACTTTAATTTATTTTTACAGATTTATGAGGGAATAGTATTAGACAGTAGATATTATTATCCCTATGCTACATATAAAAATTAAGTTTAGAGAGGATAAGAATCTTATCTTAGATAACAATAATTAATACAGCTGGGGTTAGCTTCAGGTCTTGTGTCAAATTATGTGCTCTTAACCATAGAATTAATGCCTGCTAGGATAAGGTAGCTTTGGATGCCACTGGCATTTGAGTTTAAATAACAGACTTTTTGGTTTTATCTGTCCAAGAAATGCATATGTAGAACTCAAAGCATTGAAAGAGCATGGCGTCTGTATCATATCAGAACTCAAAGCATTGAAAGAGCATGGCCTCTGTAAGCTGAGATTCCGTGAAATGGTCTTGACTGTAGTGGAAAGATCACATGGAGAAGAACAACAACCTCCTGAAGGTATTATGCTAGTGTTTCAAATACACCTCTCTGTTGTACTGATCCTATTCCCTAATAGGGGCGCTCACTTTTTAGCACATCGTTTTCATGAAAATTAGGTGTAAGATCTGACCTACAGATCTCCTCCTGGTAGCCCCAAAATACAAAAGCAGGTTGGAAAAGAGGGTTTGTGCTCCTTATGTGCATTCAAACAATTAAAACTTTAGGCAAAAGTGTAACCCTTTTAGGAAATGGGTTCTGGAGTAAAGATTAATCAAGTAATCTGCATGGGGTCTGCAGAGTCTCCTGAAAATGCAAATTGATGTCTTTTATCAGTTTAGGAAGGTTCTCACCTGTTATCTTTGTACTTTCTGTCACTCCAATTACTTACACACTAAGCTTTCTGAGAATGCCCCACAAGTCCCTTATGCTATTTTCCACTCATTTTCTCTTAGCTTCACTTGGGATACTTTTTATTGATATATTACCCAGTTCACTAAACTCTTCTTCTACTATGCCTAATCTGTGGTTAAATTCATTAATGAGTTCCTAATTTTGGTTATTAAAATGTTCATTGATGTACTTTCCATTTGTCTGTGTTTTATTAATTAAATGCTCAAACTTTTAGTCTATTTTCTCTTTTTTATTATTTATTTTCTTGCTCATTTTCACAACAGTCATGTTTAGATGTTTTTTTCTTCTGTCACCTCTGAAATCTAAATAACCAGAGGGTATGGTTCCACATATTTTCCATAATGTACAGTGTGTATATATATAGTGGGGGAGGTGGGTGGGTGTGTAATTTTTTTCTGTTTTGTTCAGGTTAGCTTGACTGTTGGACATGAGTTATGGCTAGAATGCAGTTTTTCTAAGGTTCAATCTACCGAGGCCTTGCCCCTGTTTCGAAAGTGTTGCCCTCCAAGGATTTCATCTGACTATTTGTTAACTGGGATCCCATCCCTTACCAGGTCCTAAACTTTAATTTTTGTCTTCTCAGCACCGTAAGTTTTAAGGAAATTTTGTTCTGCTCCTAGAGGTTTTCTGCTTAGAATTTTAGTTCCGTGCAATTAAAACATAAACAAAAAGTAACAAGTACCATAGAAATGTTTCAGAGAAAATATTGTGGAAGGTCCAAAGTAATGGTGTGGTTCCAGCTGCAGTGACTGGGGAGCACTCAACAAACATGGTAGTATTCAAACTGGACTTTGACAAAAGGACAATATACTGCAATAAAAATATCATTTGACTGCTTTACCTTAAGAGAGAAACCGCATACTGTTCTAAATTCATTTCCAATATAGCCCAAACTTTTTGAAGAGTATCTGCAACACTGATATTTTCTTTTGTGTCTAAAAATAATAATAAATAATAACAACGTTAAGCTTTAAGATGCCTGAAAGATCATCTTGTTCAAAGTCTTCATCTTCACAAATGAAGTTGAAACTCACAAGTAAGGTGGTATTCAAAGTCATAGGCTTCATTAGCAGAAAAATTAGGTTTAAAATATGAGCTACAAACTTCTAGTCAAGAGCTCTGCTCATTGTATTATGCTGTTTCCCTTCATCTTTAAAGTCTTAAAATATTGCTTGACCTAATTTAAGGTAGTCATCAAAGGGTTTACATGCGGCAATCTCTGTCACACTAAAACTTTTTTTGTAACAGGTCTTATCTCAGAAAAAGTAATCCATCCAATTTTTCTAAAGAACAACGGCTAATAGGATTTTACTAGAGCTCTATCTACTGCATTATCTGCAAATGGTTTAAAAGTAGATAATTTGCCAAGAAAATGTGAATCCATATTAAGAGCCTCAAATTTACTGTATCAGAAACTAACATTATTTTTCTAATTATCCTATCTTAATATCTTCATGGTATTTACCAGCATCTAAAATTGATATCTTCATATATGTACTTGTCTATTATATGCTTACTCTCACTAGAATACAAAATTCATCAGACTAGAAATTTTGTCTGTTTTATTGACTGCTATAAGGCCAAAATATGTAACATTGCTGTGCAATCAAGAGTTATTCAATAAATATATGTTGAGTGAAAAAAATGCAAACACTATTTAGAAAAACATTTTGAATAGTTGAACACAAAACTCTATGAAGTACATTACTGAATTGCCCATATTTTCAGTCTCTAAAAAGGGAAGTAAAATCATTATATGAAAAATTTTACAACATATATGTACAATAAAAGCGTATTGTACCCTATGCATGGTTTGAATGCATTTCCCAAACTTTATGTGTTAGAAACTTAATTCCCAAAGTAGCAGTATTGAGAAGTGGAATCTTCAAGAGGTGATTAGCTCATGAGGGCTGTGCCCTTATGAATGAATTAATGTAATTATTGAAAGAGTGGGTTAGTTATCTCATAAGTGGCTTCCTGATAAAAGGATGAGTTCTGACTCTCTCAATCCCTCCTTTATCTCCCTCTTTCTCTCTCTCTTTCTTTCACGAACGTGCTCTCTCACCCTGCCACCTTCCTCATGGGATAAAGACTCTGTCCAGATGCAAAGCCCTTGATTTTGGATTTTCCAGCCTTCAGAACTGTAAGAAATAAATCTCTGTTCTTTATAAGTAATCTGGTCTTTGGTATTCCATTATAGCAGCACAAAATAAACCAAGACATCCTATACTGAGTTTGATGAATGCATATGTTTTGTAATGGGAGGAAAATAAAACATCAAATTAGACAACTGTCATTAAACTATGTAATTTAGGGTTTTTAAACCATTGTGTATCTGATGTTTTTATGGCTTAAACATTATCATTAAATGTTTTAAATAGATCCTTTTTTTTTTTTTTTACAAGAAAATGTTTCAATAGATGTAAAGAATTCTATTGGAGGTAAGGCTTCTCCTATCAAAATGTCAGCAAAAACTACAGAATGAAAAGAACTGAATATATGTGTTTTGTTTTTTGTTTTTTGTTTTTTTGAGACAAGATCTCACCCTGTCACCCAGGCTAGAATGCAGTGGTGTGATCTCAGCTCAGGCTCAATGCAACCACCACCTCCTGGGCTCAAGTAATCCTCCCACCTCTGCCTCCCAAGTAGCTGGGATTATAGGGAAATGTCACCATGCCTAGCTAATTTTTATATTTTTTGTAGAGACATGGTTTCCCCGTGTTGCCCAGGCTGGTCTTGAACTCCAGAGCTCAAGCGATCTGCCCACCTCAGTCTCCAAAAATGCTTGAATATAAGTTTTGCATCTGCCATGTTTTATTTTAAGCTGATAAAATAGACCTTCTGGCAAAACTATTTGATTTCATATACATAGATGTATCTGATTTAATAAATTTAAGAATACAGTTAAAATGCATTTTATGCCTTCTAGATGTATGTCACTGTGGACCTACATGGTGGCTTCTTTATTATGCATTAGTTTATTCATTCACCTAATTATTCATTCATTTGAAAAATCATCTGGAAATGTGAAAATATCATGACTTAGCTGAGGCTGACTGAGGTAGCATAGTGCTAGGTAGTTGGGATATATACAGAAAAAGATCAGTTTCCTGTTTTAAAAGAATTTGCAATAGATTGGGAAAACAAAGCTGATCATTCTTTCATTTTTTCACTCATTCTTTCAGCAAGTATTTATTGTGTGCTTATGATGCACCAGGCACTGTGCCAATCCTGGGAACAAGACACTCAGTGTATTGGACATACTTCCTGATTTCAAATAATTTCATTATTTAGAGGACTCAAATTAATTAGCTGAACCATAAAGTGGGGTGACTCTAAAATACTTTTATTAACACACATAAATACTTGTTCTTATACAAACAAGTTCATTTTATAAATGTTTGAACATACCTACCTGGTATTCTGGCTTTCATAAGTAATCTAACATAAGTTCCTCTCCACATGGCTTGAATTTTAATTGCTGCTGCTACTTCCTCAGGAGAATACTCTTTATCACTTGTAGGCATAGAATATTTAACGTCCAGCCATTCCACTGGAAAGGGAAAAACAAACTTTGGACTGGAAGTTATATTTAATCCCTTCCCCAAGTTTCAATGCCTTTAGCTGTTAAAGCCCTCCAACGTATAAAATTCTACATTCCAAGAGTTAGCATCATATTTAATATTGCCGGATCTAGGTGGTTCTTGTTAGAATGTAAGTATTCTGCAGGAGGGAAAACACACAAAATACGGACATCTTAGTGAACTACTATTGATTTCTGTGTGAATATAGCCGGAGATTTCTCTCAAAAATAAAAGACATGTCAAAATGATGGGAAGAAGAGGAAAGTAGGGTTACTTGGGTCAGAGGATCTTGCCAGAATTCTTCAAATCAAATCATATAGATTAGTGACTTCCACATTTTTAAGGTTAGGAGTAAATAAAACAGGGAAATTCTAGGCTCCCCTGGAAGTATATGTGGTGGGGATTAGGAGTAGGGATCCCCAGCAGGTCCTTGGAGCCCCTTGAGCTTTTAGAGCATTGCTTGAACTCCATGACAGTCCACGCAGATCTATTCCACTTACTCCACAAACACATTTCTCAAATTATTTACCTTACTTAAAACTAGGAATTCCTTGATTAAATATATACAGTTAATGGGTACCTAAAGAAACCTCTTCCAAGGAGGAATTGAGTAACTCCAAGTCCAAAACCATAGCCCGGAATGCAAATTTGAAGTTTGGAGGAGGTTTTGTTATTTGAGCTTTTTTCATTAAACGCCATAAGGAAAGATGAAAAACCTGAAACAGATAAAGTACATTAATTTTTTTATAGCAAGAAAATAATCATTTCTCAGATATACACACAACCGAACAGAAGATTCTTTGAAGTCTCATTCGCCCAGTAAGATACCAAAATTATCATTTGATTATTTCTAATTTAATAAAATGTAATCACTACAACAATGTTTATAATATAGACTCAATTAAAATACAGCATTAAACTGGTAGAGGAGGTAAAGAATAAGGTAAAAAAAAAAAAAGCATTATCCTTGTGCTTAAGCAAGTTAAATAGCTTATTTTATTGATTCTAAGATGCCATCCATTGTAAGACATATTATTATTTTGTATGCTATTTAAAATGAAAATATATTTCTTAGAGTTTTTTAAATCACATAGTAGTGGTACTAATCTCATATTGAAAAAACTCTTTTAGACTTAGACAAAGTTTTTTCATCATATGTCACATAGTTGTGTAACTATCAAAGTATAAAATGGAGTTGTTGTTTTTTTTTTTTTTTTTAACCAAAATAGCTTCCTTCTGCATAAGTGATTCATTCACCAAGACCCCTTACATATTAAATCAGGGCCAGCTACGTTGGGCCTATGCAGAGTCATGTTGGTAGCATGAAATGGTGAGCCAATCACATGGGCTGTCTTTCATCCAGGCTCAGTCATCTAACCTATCAGCAGTAGAAACTGACTCTGGTCTTTGATATGGTATCGTCCCCCGAGAAGTCTGGCCAGTTACTTGGTGGCAAGTTGCTTTCAGTGGACTAGACGTCCACTAGGTGGGTCACTGATTCCTTACAAGAATTGACTCCTGCCTCAGCTATGAGTTTGCTTTCTGTGTCCTTGGTACCTCGGCCAGCATCATTATCCAAGAGGTTATAGAAAATCTGGTTTGCAAACATGGAATTCAGCTAACATACCCGTGGACCAAGAGTTGCATTATAGAGTAAGGATTTAACCACTGGGAATAGTCTGGAACATGTTGGTCCTAACATATACCATACATAGAATTGATAAAATTCCTGGTAGATTGAAATGATACATAGAAGGCTCAGTTAAAAACCCAGCCTGGAGATGACACTTGAAGTACGTACATATGGAACCAAAAACCAATATCTGGTACTGTATCTGCATAGTTAAAACACACAGGCCTGAGATTCAAAAGTTGCAAGTAAGATTGGCCTCCCTCTCCATCATCTGACATGACCCATTTGCAGAATCCGTGCCCGATTCCCCCACAATAACGGGTTTGCTAGATTACAGAACACATTTCTTGAAGGAAGGAAACAAGGGATAATCCCACCAAGGAATACGGTATTATTTACGACAAACCTAAACTATGACATATGTGTGGTTGCTTTAGGCCTCTCATCTTGGTGGATAAGCAGAAAAAAAGGAGTTAATGTAATAGGATAGGAGGAGAATTCACATTGATTATCATGAGTACTAGGGTTTCTGCTACATTAAGGGAGCAGGGAGAATTTAGTCTGAAACTTGCTGGGACATTTCTTGATGCTTCCATAGTGAATGAGTAATTGCAGCAACCATGGCCTGGCTACAGTAAGGTAGCCAAGATCCTTCACCCATCACGGTGGAGAATCTGGATCACCCACCCGGTGAGCCACTAGAAGAACTGGCTGCAAAAGAAGGCAATCTAGAATGGGTGACAGAGGAGAGAGGTGTTGAATACTGATTGTGGCCTCAGGGCCAGTGGTAGCTGTAGAGACTACAGCCTTTTTTGTCATATGGTGATTTAATTATTTATTTGTTTAATTTTAAACCTTGTGACCAGCTACCAACTTGAAGAATGGATGACAGAGTTTACTTAAGGGTGGGGGCACTATCAGACTTGTTCTACAGGTGAATTATGGTAAATATTTCTTGTTTATTACTCTCATAGGTGAGAAGTTCTCAACTGGAGTTGATCTGCCTCTCAGGCAGCATTGCCAAATTAAATACATTACACTGTAAGGGCAAGTACAAATCAAAAAATAAGAGACTTAATCACTCCCTATGAAAAAGAAGGAAAGAGGTTGCATTCAGGACACTTGTAATGGTAAGTTCTCTCTCTCTCTTTCTATCTCTCTCTCTCTTCCTTTCTCTCTCACTCTCTCTTTCTTTCTCTCGGAAATGTATGTAAATCTTATTTATTTATTTATTTATTTATTTATTTATTTATTTTTGAGATGGAATTTCACTCCTGTTGCCCAGGCTGGAGTGCAATGGCGTGATCTCGGCTTGCTGCAACCTCTGCCTCCCAGGTTCAAGCGATTCTCCTGCTTCAGCCTCCCAAGTAGCTGCGATTACAGGTGCCCACCACCACACGTGGCTAATTTTTCTATTTTTAGTAGAGATGGAATTTCACCACGCTGGCCAGTAAATCTTTCTAAAAAGCTAAGTAAGCCTCTTGCCCATTTAACAGCCCAGGAATGTTTTTCTCCAGGACCTGAGAACCATTTCTTTGAAATGTTAATCATCATGGAAGATAGCACCAGTATTTCCCAGTTTCTTTGGGAGAGTAGGAGACTAGCATTGGTAGGTACCTTGCTAATACGAAGGTGTTACAAGTATTTTTCTTTTCATAAAGCTAATTACTTAACACAGATGGTCACCCCTATACCAAGTGAATTTTGGATGAACTATGTTGTGTGGCAAGAGGTACTATGGAGTCCTTTTCATTGAGGACTACATATTGTTTATCTTGACAGTTTGTGTGAAATGGGCTGTATCTGCTTGGGGTAAGATTTTGTTTGTTTGTTTTTTGCCTTTGTAATCTCTTAGCAGATTGCCTATGATGTGCATCATCTTCTGGCTTAAACTTCATTCAACGATAAATTGTTTTCCTTCTCTTCTGCCTTGTGAACAGGTCATCTAGGTTGGAAGATTTTATTTCTAATTATATTTCCTCAAGAACCCCAAACACCCAGTCAACTTTGAATAATGGATAAAATAAATTTTATATAAGTAATTTTATAAGTATACTGGGACAGTAGTATACTTCTGTCCTAAATATTGCACATATGGTTTGTTTGCACACAAAATACAGTTTAACTGGGTGTCCTGTATTTGTATTTGCTAAATCTGACAATGCCATCCCTCCCTGCAGGGGCATCTGGCAATGTCTGAAGTCTTTTTCAGTTGTCACAACTGGAATCTACTGGTGTTTAAAGGGTGGGGACCAGAAATGCTATTAAACATCCTACAGGACATTACAAATGAACTGCAGAAATGCAAAGAATCATAAGAATCTACTATGTAAAATGATATGCCAACAAGTTGGTTAACCCAGAAGAAAAGGACAAATTCCTAGACACATAGAGGCAATATTAAATTAGTAATAGCAAGTATCCCATGTTGGCCAGGCACAATGCTCATGCCGCTAACCCCAGAACTTTGGGAGGCTAAGCCAGGAGGATTGCTTGAAGTCAGGAGTTGAAGACCAGCACAGGCAATATAGTGAGACCCCATCTCTTAAATTTTTGTTTGTTTTTAATAGCCAGGTGTGGTGGTGCATGCCTGTAGTCCTAGCCACTTGGGAGGGTAAGACAGGAGGATCGCTTGAGCCCAGGAGTTCAAGGCTGCAATGAGCTATGATCATGCTTCTGCAAGCCAGCCTGGTTGACAGAGCAAGACCTCATCTCTTGAAAAAAGAGAAAGTCTCCCATCAAATAAAAGTGCATGACCTGATGGCTTTACTGTTGAATTTTACAAAACAAAGAAGAACTAATATAAATCCTTCTAAATCTCTTCCAAAAAAAATTGAAGGAGAGAGAATAATTATTTGGTCCAAAATATTAATAGTGTGAGGGTTAAAAAGCCAGACATAAGCCCACCTGGTTTTAGTGCAACTGCAGTGGACAGGTCCGTATGTGCCTTGTGAAGGGGTTACCAGAAAGTCTCTTTGCTTCACCCCCTCAAGGCTGCCCGTGAAGCCAGAATGCTACTCAGCCTGGCAGAGTCACACGTTGTAAGTGTGAGGAAGTCAAAGCCCTCAAGGGCAACCACCTAACATTGGGGAAAAGAGTTGGTGGAGAAAAACCACATCTTGCCATCCTTGAGTGGGAACTTTTAAAGGGATGTCCCACATAATTCCTCAGGACACCCTGCACGGCTGATTCCCAGTAACCACAGCAGTAATTGTCATGTCCTTTAACCGATTTCTTTCTCTTTCTCATTTCATTCTTTTTACTCCCTCATTTCTGCTTTCTGAAATCACCTCCCAAATATATTATTTTCATCCAAAGTATTTTCTCTGGCTCTGATTTGGGAGGTCACCTAATGGAAGACATACCATTTCAAAAAGAAAGTTTCCTCTTCTGAACATCGTATTCCAAAGAAGCTTACCCTGAAGTGCTGTGCAGTTAGTTCTTTATCATGGAAGGGAACAGGGTAGTGAGCTGTTTGCAGATCCTTCAAAGCTGCAGAGAGTTTACCCTTATCTTTGAAATTAGCAATCACATTTCCAATAGCTTTCATAATCAAGAGAGACTGTTCTGTAAATCGGCAGCTCTCCTGTGAAGACAAAGCACGGCAGCCACCCTCACTCATCCTTAAGTGTTATTTAGTTTATACAGATTAATTTCTGTTAAAATGTGAAACCTCTGCTATATGGCTGATTCAATAATTCTTTATAGAGGATTTGACATCAAGGCAGTTTACTAAATTCTGCAGTCTCAGAGATAAAAAACAAGGAATGCAATTCTTACCTGAGTGGGAACCCTGTAGGAGGAATATTCACCTCATATTGGGGATCACGGAAAATTTCCGCACCGTGTTAATAACCAGACATAGTTCTGAGGACATTTAGGATTAGTCTGAGAAAAAACTGTGTGGAGTTTGAGGACTGACAAACAGAGATTTCAGGGAGAAAGCCAGAAAGATAAAAAAGACAAGAGGGTGATCTAGCATGGGCTGGTGGCTCTCTCCTGCTATCAACTCTAAAAAAAAAAAAAAAAAAAAAAAAAAAAAAAAAAATCATAAAGGAAGAAGGAGACAGGAATTTCAGGAAGTAACCAATTTTTAAAAATCGGAGAAAACTATGAGGTGTTTGGAGCTGTTGTTGTTGGTGTATGGTGGGTGGTCCTGGAGTTGCCTGGCAGCAGCATGAAAAAAGTAAAATTGGAAAACAAACAAACAAACAAACAAAATTATTTTTTCCCCTTAGAGGGCACCATGGTGCAAACATGATTCCCGATTCTGTCCTGAAATTCTGGGGAATGGCCCAGCAAGTGTGCCTGGAGCACAGATGCCTTGCTAGGGTGAGAAACTGATGGAAGCAGATGCAACTGACTCATTATTGGAACACACTGACTTAGAACCCTGACAAAACCTACAGAAAGCTTCATCTCAGTAGTGTCTCTCCCTAAGGTGAAACCATGACCAGAAAAGTTCTCTGGTCAAATATTAGATAGGGATCAATTATGGTTCTATGTAGCTTTAGTCTCTCTGTCCTTGGGTCAGTCTATTCTCTTTTGCTTCTTGGACTTGAGCTTCAACAATCTTCTCAACATCAGGAAGTGATATCTCCAGGGAGATGTGGGCTCACAGATCAAAATAAATAAACACCTGGGGAGATAAATTATCTAAAGGGAGACAACAAACTGACAATGTATACCATATAAAGCAGACTTATTTTTTGAAAAACACAATTTGAAATAAGCAAGATAAACCTAGTTAGGGAAATAAGTGACATCTGTGTCTAAAGTGAACTTGCTGATCGGTGTGATCTTGCTGTGGCTGTTGAGCAAGAGAGAAAGAGAACTGGTGAGAGGTGGTACAGCAAATAGAGGAGGCAGCCCTGGGAACTCTTGCACAGCCACTGCTCAGACAAGGAAAAATGCATGAGTGTGACATGTGTGGGAGCCATCTGTTTGTCACAAAATTTGCTGGCTGGCTTAGAGAGTCCCATCAATACAAGGTTGTGCTATTTGGAATTGTTTTTTGTTTGCTTCTTTCTTTCTTTTTTTTTTTTTTTTTTGGTGGGAAATGGTTAGAGCTGAGGAAGCATCAGGAATTATACAGTGGGCAGGTCGTCTGCAAATATTCTCCCAAATGCACGTGCACAAAGGACATCTAAAACCAAGGGAAGATTTCAGGGGGCGTACTGGTCCCATTGACCTCATCTCTTCTTTCGGACCCCATCAGAACAGAGAAGCAAGAGAAACCAAGGAGAAGAGACCAAGAAGAGTGAGAGGAGACGAAGGTGAAGAGACTGAAGCTTCTGAGCTACCCCTTCCCTGCTAAATCCCGGAGACACGTGTTCCAAATTCCTTAGGTAAAGGAAGAAATGAAAGGAGAGAAAGAGACCAAAATTTTAAACTGTATTAAAAATGACTGCACTGATCTTTTATACCCCAAAGAACCAATGATACCACGGGATTTAACTAAGATATTAACAGAAATGAAAAGAGATTCAACAGAGTAGAGGTGAGAGGAGTTGTTGGAGAAAAGTATACATATTTCACTTGTATACCTACAGGCTTCAGACTTCATTATACACTTCATGGTTGCATGTGGGGATTTCTTGCAGAGTATACTTAACAGTTTTAAAAGGTAAAAAATGAGTAAGTTGAATACAAAATAAAAATGTGTTTAGTTCAAAATCTTTGAAAATAAAGCACAGAAAAATTGCAGTTGTGGCTGGGCTCAGTGGTTCACGCCTGTGATCCCAGCACTTTGGGAGGCTGAGGCGGACAGATCATGAGGTCAGGAGTTTGAGACCAGCCTGGCCAACATAGTGAAACCCCGTCTCTACTAAAAATACACAAAAAAATTGCGGGGTATGGTGGCGTGCACCTGTAATCCTAGCTATTTGGGAGGCTGAGGCAAGGAGAATTGCTTGAATCTGGAAGGCGGAGGTTTCAGTGAGCCGAGATCATGCCACTGCACTCCAGCCCTGGCAACAGTGTGAGACTCCACCTCTAAATAAATAAATAAATAAATAAATAGCTATTGCAAAAATACTTACTGGTTCGAAGTTGGGCAGCACGACATGTTCATCCCCAATGACAAATGACACCATGCTGCAGATGTGTATGGCGTGTCCTACCGGGGAGTATGCGTTGAAGAGTAGCATGTGTCTCCTTAAAGAGAAGGGGTACTGGATGAGAACCGAGTGCTTTCTGGGTGGTAGCAGTTGACCTGTGAGTTGCTTGCTCACACTTTGGAACTCAAACAAAGTCAAACGTTAGTGAAGAGTTCAATTTTTAACACAGACGAGATAAGGATCTTTGAATTTGCACTCTATAAGAACCCTACAGGATCACGAAATCTATACTTTACTTATTATGTAGGACAAACATAGTTAGGCTAAATGCCAAACTTCTCTCCAGTACATGCTGGAGTGACCTCCCACACACTGTAGTCATGGTGTGAAGACTAGTCTTGATTTCTCCCTAACAATAAGAAGAACTCAGGTGGGTATAGAGCTGTGTAGACTTCATAGTCTTTTTCTCATGAATGCATCATTTCATGTATGTTAATTGCATCTCCTCTACCAGGTTGTTGTATCGTGAGAGCAGGGATATTCAAGTTCCTCCAGTTATTGAGCATTTAAAGCAGCAGTCCCCAATCTTTTTGGCACCAAGGATCGGTTTCACAGAAGACAATATTTCCATGGACTTGGTTTGGGGATAGTTTCAGGATGAAACTGTTCTACATCAGATCATCAGGCATTGGATTCT
Source organism: Theropithecus gelada (assembly GCF_003255815.1). Classification (NCBI taxonomy): domain Eukaryota; kingdom Metazoa; phylum Chordata; class Mammalia; order Primates; family Cercopithecidae; genus Theropithecus; species Theropithecus gelada. Next base: position 119,779,077 of record NC_037671.1, read on the forward strand.
TATAAGGAGCGTCCAGCCTGGATTCCTTGCATGTGCAGTTCACAATAGGATTCCTGCTCCTATGAGACTCTAATGCTGCTGATCTGACAGGAGGCGGAGCACAGGCACCGTTCCTAATAGGCCTCGGACTGGCACCAGTCCATGGCCCTGGCGTTGGGGACTGCAGATTTAGAACATGTTCAAAACATACATGCTGATGGTTTAGGTTCTGCGGGGGAAAAAGCAGATATAAGAAGATTCTTTATTAAATTCCTTGTCCTCGGTTGTCTCAATGAATGAGCACTCGGACAGAGTAATTTGATTTGCTGGAGTATAAAGGGGAGATGTGAGAAATGTTAAAGTTTCAAAATGTATTATTTTCTAGAAGTACTAGATGCCTGACACAATTATTTTAGCATTTGTTGCTGAGGCTTTGCTTTTTGCATAAGAGCCATAGTTTTTCATTGATCACATAAAATAAGCATGATGGATCTTGGGAAAAAGTAAAAGCTAGTGCAAATGTTTATTTCAAAGCCTAGTGAAAATATTTATTTCATCTGAAATTTGAGGTAATATTTTGAATTTTATTCATCAAAATAAAAAAAATTTCCATTATATGTATTTTCTTTAAAATTGAAACTAATGTGTTTAACCAGCTTTATCGGAATTAAAAATATTATTTAACAAAAATCAGCTACAGGAAAATCTAGATTGGTGGGGAAAAATGCATATTTCTCAATTTGCATTTAAATAAAATGAAGGTTTTTGCTAAGTATTATAATATTGGTGAGAAAACTTGTAAGAAATATTTATGAGAAAATTCATAATATTTAAAGTATTATCAGTGTTATGTGTATAATACTTATAAATTATTTTTAGAAAATGCTGGGTTAAACAAGCTTAAGCAGTATTGTTGACTAAATATATTCCCAGAATCTTTGACAATTATGAATCTCCCAAAGGGGTATTCATTGTACAGTATTTCTCAATGTAGTTTTTTTGGAGTTATTTTTCTCAAGAATAATAATGATAGACCTATGCCTTGAGAAATTACTTTAAGAAACAATATCTTAGAGTCTATATTGTTTACTTCTTTAGTAACCAACAATTTGCAAGGCTTCAAACCATTTTTATTATGGGAAAAATGAAGTCACTTCATACCCAACAGGCAGACGAACCACTGTAGCCTTGGTAGCATATGTGTGAATCTTCAGAACAAGATTGCCTGGTTTTAGAGATTTCCAAGAAAATGTCTCAGCTGTGAGAAGCCCAGGCTCTATGGGAGGGCTGTCTTTCGTTAAGGCTTGAAGATAAGTAAAAAGGTATCAAAATTTCATTGTGAAAGTGCAGTTTGGCATTCACTAGTACTGTTTTTTTTAATTAAGTAACAACATAAATAATAATAATAGAGCATTAGAAATATTATTGAATGTTCACAAAACATTAGAAATTACTCCAGGTAAATTACTAGAAAGAAACACTTAGGTCTTCCTCCCTGCTCAATGTTCTTCCTTATAACAATCCTCTCAAGTGAAGAAACCAGGAATAGGAAAATCAGAAGCAGGAGGACATTTTTCATTGTAGTATAGCATCGCTTTTATTATCTCTATGGTAGTAACTACAATATCCTTCTAGATTCAATTTTAAAGGAAGAAAACATATTACATCTTGAAAATAAGAGATTTCTCTAAAACAGTATAAAAAATAACTCCAAAAATCTCACTGTTTATAAAAAAATATATGTATTTTTAAAAGATGGATTCTCACTCTGTCACCCAAGCTGAAGTGCAGTGGTGCAATCTCGGTTCACTGCAGCCTCCACCTCCTGGGTTCAAGCAATTCTCCTCCCTCAGTCTCTGGAGTACCTGGGATTACAGGCACCTGCCACCACCCCTGGCTAATTTGTGTATTTTTAGTAGAGACGGGGTTTCGTCATGTTGGCCAGGCTGGTCTCGAACTCCTGACCTCAGGTGACCCGCCCACCTTGGCCTCCCAAAGTGCTACGATTACAGGAGTGAGCCATCATGCCCAGCCTATTTATCAAATTTTTTACCTTTGATTCAGTCTTTGACATTATGTAGAAAGCAAGCAATTAACAAAGTTTGAATTTAATATCAAGTTTTTCTTTAAAAATGGATAAATAATATGGGCTAATTGTTCATCAGTGACTGAGGGCAAGATATTTTCTCCCCTATTTCCAGAAAACACTGGAATTGAGGATATAAGGTCACAACATTACCTGAAATGCCTTCATGCCTATAGAATTTAAATGTTCTGGGATATGGTGTGGCTTCAGAGTTTTTGGTTTGGTAGACGCACTAAACTTAGATCACTAAATTTTGGAAAATTTATTATACAACAAGTATTTTCTAGCCACCTGCTGTACATTAGACACCATTCAAAACGTTGACAATACTTCCGTTTAAAAAAAAAATCCCCGCCCTACATGTTGACAAACATTCAGTATTAAGCATTTGGGAAATACTTATTGTACATTTACAGTGCCATGTACTGTTAATTTGAGCTAAAGAAAAAAAATTAACAAAACAGGCCAAAGAATAAAATAATGAAGTTTTGTGAGTATGTGCCTGTGTGTGCATGTTTATGCAAGGGTCGGCTTTGCAGAAGAGCAGAGATTTTCTATCCATTAGAACAGAAGGAAGGTGGCCTAGATTTTGAGAGAGTTCATTGTGGGAAAGGGAGATAGAAATTCTGAAAGCAGAAATCATTTCTGATTTCTTCTGTCTCTTCTGTGAGATTAGCAGCAAGTCATCAGCTGAACATGAGTGAGAGTAAGAGTAGGTGTTGAAGATTTGTAGAGAGAGAGCATGTTTGAGGGTTTGCAATAGTCATCTACAGGAATAAATAAGAGTGGGAGAATAAATGAACGAATGAAATACTGGCAGTGCTTAAGGCCTTGTTGAGATTCGCGTTCCTCAAATTTAAGCAGGGCTAGCCAGTATGTTTGTTTTTCTCCCCTCTGATCACATTCAACTGCTGTCTTGAAACTGCGAGTTGGATATAGCATCAAGTTTAACCAATAGTGAAGTTTTTCCAGGAAAATTAGATGAGGGGGTAAAAAGAGCAAATGTGTGGAGGGTATCTCTGTGATGGACAGAAAAAAAAGTGGCAGGGTAGAGAGTAATGGAAGTCCCAGTATTTCCAAAATTGTAGGAGTGGGAGTTCTGTAGAGTGAACTAGAGAGTCAAGCAGTGAGGGGGGAAGTCAGGTGCTTGAAATTGAGATGATTGAGATGATGCACCAAAAAAAAAAAGTAAACTTAAAGTCTACAAGGTAACCATGAAAGTAGGAGACCAAGGTGGGATAGAGGAAAAGATTGTTGGAATGTCAAATCGAAAACAAATAGTTTGTTTTTCAATAGATGTTGAAATAATTAAGAATGATGACATTTGCAGGTCAACAACAACAGCAACAATAGATTGACTAAGTACAACAAAAAGGTGAACAGATTAGTACAACCAGAAGAGGTGCGGGTGGCAGGAGTGAGCATAACCCCTGGTGTCTGCAGAGTAAGAGCATCAGAGGAGGTGGTGTAGGTGGTCCAGTGGGACTCTGGAGAAACTCTGGAAAGGGAGGAAGTTCCTTCATCCATTGTCTTCTAAAAATCTTTTTAATTGTTTTTAATTTTTTTTTGAGACAGACTTTCCCTCTTGTTGCCCAGGTTGGAGTGCAATGGCATGATCTCAGCTCACTGCAACCTCTGCCTCCCGGGTTCAAGGGATTCTCCTGCCTCAGCCTCGCGAGTAGCTAGGATTACAGGTGCCTGCCATCACGCCCTGCTAAGTTTTGTTATTTTTAGTAGAGACAGGGTTTCACCATGCTGGCCAGGCTGGCCTAGAACTCCTGACTTCAGGTGATCCACCCGCCTCAGCCTCTCAAAGTGCTGGGATTACAGGTGTGAGCCACCACACCCAGCCTCTAAAAATCTTATTATTGCATGTTCCCTAGCCTGAACATGATCTGGGCTTTAAGGCTATCATTTTCTCAGAGTCCTCTTACCTCCGTACTCCCCCCAGCGTACCAATGCAGAAAAGCAAACCAGTAGTTCAATAGGTTTTAGACTATCTACAAATAGATAGTAGGACACTCGTTCTTCTGAAAACTGCAAGAAATTAGAGCAGTTGTCGTACTTAATATCAGTTGATCAATGCTATTATTTTCACTTGTAATGAAAACATAGTATAACATCTAAGATTTACGGGAAACTTAGTGTCAAAATAAACACTTTATGAATCTAATTATATGAAGAAAATTATACTGGGTGAATGTTGGCAACCATCTGTGGAAATTGCAGCGCTGTGTTGGACTAGCCACCATACCAGAGAGAGGCAGAGCTCTCCTCTATGAGGAAAGAAAAGGGATATGCTTGTTCCAGAAATAAGAAAGAGAAGAGACTGAGCCCAGGGCAGAGTAGTACTCAAGCATGGGTCTTTGATGGGCAGGAAGGCCACAGAGTAAGTAACTGTGGCAGATAATGGGAATGGCCAATTGGATGTCTTAAGTTATTTTACAGGATGGTACATGAAATAAGCTCTCTCTTCCTTCTTTCCACAGGAGCTTCAGATATACACCTGCCATGGTTTGGCTCTGTGTTTCCACCCAAATCTCATGTCGGATTGTAATTCCCACATGTTGAAGGAGGGGCTTGGTGGGAGGTGATTGAATCAGGGGAGCAGACTCATCCCTTGCTTTTCTAGCGATGGAGTTCTCAGGAGATGTGGTTGTTTGAAAGCATGTGGCACTTCCCCCTTTGCTGTCTCTCTCTCTCTCCTGTTCTGCCATGGTAAGACATGTTTGCTTCCCCATTGCCTTCCACCATGACTGTAAATTTCCTGAGGCCTCCCAGCCATACTTTCTGTACAGCCTGTGGAACTGTGAGGCAATTAAATCTTTTTTCTACATAAATTACCCAGTCTCAGGTAGTTCTTTACAACAGTGTGAGAACGGACTAACTCAATACCCACTGCTTGCTGACACAGTGGGCTGTGGGTTTTTGTTTTGGAGATGGAATAAAGTGCTTAGTAAAATCAAAACTTCCCTTAAAAGATAGTTGCATAAAGGTTACATGTATATAATTTCAGTTCACCCTATATGAGTACTATCAATGTATCTAATTACACATTGATAGTACTTAATAATACTTAATAATTAATATAATTATTTAGATACATTAATGTATCTTATTACACAGAAAGGGTAAGCTATTTACCAAAGGTCACAGAGTTTGTAGTAGCAAAGACGCGAGATAAAAGTAGGTATAGCCATCTGCCTGACTCTAAGGCTGGCACTCTTGTCTAATACATTATTATTGCCTTTCAAGTTCTCAGTGCTTCAACATAATTGTGAGGGATGGCACACGGTAAATGTGTTCAATTAACTTAATTGAAATATGCTACACTTTAAAAGTTTTTCATATTCTATCATAGTATTTAAAAAACAGTTAATATATGAAAGACAAATATGTAGCAATGCTATGAAAAAGGAAGCCTTGTTATTTAATCAAGTATAACAAAGAGTGCTAGAAATGCTTGATACAATGTAATCATGACTTAAATGATTACTCCTCTCCCTGTTTTCCATTTGTTTTCATTTGGCACTTTATTTTATTTGTTTCCTGTCAGCTGTGACATGTTGATGATATAGAGTGTTGTTTCAAATATACACTATCTGAAAATATGAAGGACCCTTGGACTTGGGAGCCTGGCATGCATGCCTGAGGAGGAGTTTCTGCCCGGAGCTCATTTTCTGTCATTTTTAAGGGCCTGAGAATTGAGGGGTGGGGTGTTCCTAAAGGCCACACAGGGGCTCTGCCCTGGTGCCAGCTCATGGCACCTTTGAAATGACCCTGCTCTAACCTCTCACTGAACACCAAGGGAACAAGTGGATTGTGCTGAGGACAGGCTTCGGGCTCTGTGTCCACAGCTCAGCAGGCCACTAAGGTCTGGAGTGTCTGGCCTCAGACCACAGCTGATCCTTCCTTTCAGGCCATACTAAATGCCAATAAGATTATATTCCAATGCCTTCCAAGAAAGTTGTTTTCTCACACCATTAATTTTAAAACAATTCAGGGAAATAAAAAGGAATGTCATAATTTTATTTCACCAAGCTGAGACATTTAAAAGAGAAAAAAAATTCTGTGCTAATCATCACCTCATAAGAATAAGATCAGAATAAAGAACAGTTGACCAGTTTACCACATACACTTTTAAATTAGGATGGTTATGTGTACCAAAAGCTACTATGCAACTGTCTTTAGTAAATGACAGCCAACATTTATTATCACTTACCAATAGGCATTCTTCTATGTGTTTTACATGTGTTATTTCACATTTGATCTGCTTCATTTTCCTTAGATGTAAAATGATGGTAATAATATCTCTTTTTTTTTTAATTATTATACTTTAAGTTCTAGGGTACATGTGTACAATGTGCAGGTTTGTTGCATATGTATACATGTGCCATGTTGGTGTGCTGCACCCATTAACTCATCATTTACATTAGGTATATCTCCTAATGCTATCCCTCCCACTTACCACCTCCCCACAATAGGACCTGGTGTGTGATGCTCCCCTTCCTGTGTCCAAGTGATCTCATTGTTCAATTCCCACCTATGAGTGAGAACATGCAGTATTTGGTTTTCTGTTCTTGCAATAGTTTGCTGAGAATGATGGTTTACAGCTTCATCCATGTCCCTACAAAGGACACGAATTCATCCTTTTTTATGGCTGCATAGTATTCCATGGTGTATATGTGCCACCTTTTCTTAATCCAGTCTGTCACTGATGGACATTTGGGTTGATTCCAAGTCTTTGCTATTGTGAATAGTGCCGCAATAAACATACATGTGCATGTGTCTTTATAGCAGCATGACTTATAATCCTTTGGGTATATCCCCAGTAATGGGATGGCTGGGTCAAATGGTATTTCTAGTTCTAGATCCTTGAGGAATCGCCACAGTGTTTTCCACAATGGTTGAACTAGTTTACAGTCCCACCAACAGTGTAAAAGTGTTCCTATTTCTCCACATCCTCTCCAGCACCTGTTGTTTCCTGACTTTTTAATGATTGCCATTCTAACTGGTGTGAGATGGTATCTCATTGTGGTTTTGATTTGCATTTCTCTGATGGCCAGTGATGATGAGCATTTCATGAATAATATCTCTTTCACAGGGTTTGTTATGAGGAGTAAATGCAATAAAAAGCCTAAGGGCCTACAACATGTATAAACCATTGTCATTTCATCATTGGCAATAGGTTAAATATGGAAATATGCCTAAATTTAAACTGTAAACTGTACATTATGCTGATATCATACTCTGGATTCAACTATTCCCAATTAATTGTTGTGTTATCTCTATAAAGTCAAAGTATTCCTCTAGGTGTTTTCACATACTCTAGGACTAGGTGAAGGATTTCTTTCCCCCAGTCACTATTCTTATTTTCAGAGTAGGGAGCCAGCAACAGAGCAGCTCTTGAGGTCTGACCAAAAGGTTTCTCTGCCCATTTTCATGTGTTACAAATGCAATAGAAAAGTTTCAAGGACTCCTTATTTCCCCCACCTCTGCGTACTGCTCATGGTGCTGTGGGATTATTATTAGATGCTTGGGTGGCCTTGTCCTATGACAGGACAATATGTAAATGTTAGTACAGTTTAGTTTCCCAGAATATGTGCCATAGTTTTTCTTAAAATTCTGCTCAATATGTGGTTTGTTAATTACCTTAATTGACAATTTTTAAATTCAGTTCCTACCTCATGGCAGGAATGTTCTTATAAGTGGTAAACAAAAGGATACAGCCCTTCTAATCATGCTAACAGTAAGTAGGGGGAAGGATGGGCACAGAGAAGCAATCAGAAAGTTGGGAAGGTGGGAGGCAAATGCCAGGAGAACACAGAGCATACAGAGGGCATGAAGCTGAACCTCTTTTTTTTTTTTTTTTTTGAGATAGAGTCTCACTCTGTTGCCCAGGCTGGAGTGCAGTGGCGCAATGTCAGCTCGCTGTAACCTCCGCCTGCCAGGTTCAAGCAATTCTCCTGCCTCAGCCTCCTGAGTAGCTGGGATTACAGGCACACATCAACATGCCTGGCTAATTTTTGTATTTTTAGTAGAGATGGGGTTTCACCATGTTGGTCAGGCTGGTGAAGCTGAGCCTCTTAACCCAGACTCCATGGCAAGGGAAGGGAAGCCTCACAGTGTCAAGGGCATCTATGCTATTCTGAAGGATTTCTAGGCATTAGCTGAACAAGAGCAAAGAGGATAACAGGGATGAAAAGGTAGAAACTCCAGGCAGAGGGATAATATGGGGGAAAAATGCAGGCATAATGGTGGAGTGTTCTTATGTTTTAGGAAACATAAATACTAAAATTGAAACCAAATCTAGTGAATTTATTTGTGCATGTCCTTCATTTTTTCATAAATCAAATTTTTCTTAATGTGTATTTGTGTAATAATCCAGGCCAGGATTCAACATGGTCAGATGGATCACATTTGTGGTTATGAGCTAGTGGAATTTTGCTTATTGTTTAGATAAGGGTTAGTGGGAGACTCTAAAAAATAATTTTTAAAAATATAATTATGTTACAAGTTTAGAAATGTTTAGAAAAATTTGAAGATGTTTCCCACTGGTGTGATTCTACCAAAAATTTAAAGAGAATAGAAGAGATTATAATATATTTACCTTAAATTCTGATTTTTGAAAGTTAAGGCAATATGAACTTGGCTTGTGGAAAATATATATATTTCTGAAAAAAAAGACATTTTTAACATGTTATTGTCATTATAGGTTAATACTACATGTTAAGTTTAAAGATTAATACTACATGTTAAGTTTCTTATAATCAAATAATTGTAGGAAGAAAGTTAAAAAATAACAACAGTATTGGGTCAGTTGCCCTAAAGGGACAAGAATTATTCCAGTGAATAAAATTTCTTCACTTTAATTAAGAAACAAGCCTTTGAGGAGAAGTGGAAACTGGCCTAAAATTGGTTTGGCTATTAATGTGTTATATGGATAATCAATATACTTATTTTCCCTTTTATAACGTTTATTTGATATTATACCAACACTAGGCTGTTATTGGCTTATTTTGAATGATGCTAAGAATTAAGAGGTTGTATAACCACTATATTAAATATGCAACAATAAATCCTAATGTGACTTTGTATGCTAATGCAGCTCAGGGTGTAACCACTACGACATAGTCAGATTGATCCCATTGGGATACTTACTGAAAACAAACACAGAAATCTTCAAAATCTAACCATATTTCTTTAGAAACACCATTATTTGTCATTGGAAGTTCTTCCTGGGATTTTTCCTGTGTTTCTGTGGTTTGGCTGACTATATCTCTTTCCAAGTTTAATCCATCACTCTGATGGGCATCACCCAATCCAAAGTCGGTTTGTTCCTCTGTGCCTAGAAGACACACATGTCAAAAATACCTTATATTGTTAAATAACAAGTTATTGAGATACGTAAAATGATAAAGGGGAAGTTAAATATCAAAGTCTATTTTTGGGAAAATATTTACTGAGATAATCCAGGCTTCATACATTTATGGAGGTCCACAAAGAGACACATTTCATACACATAGGAGAATTTAATAATAATTTCTATGCATATTAGAGTGTTCAGAAATGCCAAATTACTTTGATAAATTTGTTCATAGATTCTTTAGAGATTGTGAAGTTACAACAGAAATTAGCTAGATTCTTTACTTAAAATCTGCTATTGATGGACATATTCTTATAGGAGGGGATGGCTTAGACAACAGAAAGGGAAATAAAAACTTGAAAGATCTAGTGCAACAAATGTGTTTCAGTAAGACATCTAATTACTCCCCACAGTCAGTGGTTCTAGAGCCTTATTTTATATTTACCAAGTAATGTGGCATACCATTCTTTTTTCTTTTTCTTTTTCTTTTTCTTTTTTTTTTTTTGTTGAGACGGAGTCTTGCTCTATCGCCAGGTTGGAGTGTAGTGTCACAATCTTAGCTCACTGCAACCCCTGACTCCCTGGTTCAAGTGATTTTCCTGCCTCAGCCTCCTGAGTAGCTGGGACTACAGGCACACACCACCATGCCCAGCTAATTTTTCTATTTTTAGTAGAGACAGGGTTTCACCATTTTGGCCAGGATGGTCTCGATCTGCCTCTTGATCTGCACGACTCAGCCTCCCCAAGTGCTGAGATTACAGGCGTGAGCCACCGCGCCTGGCCGGCATAGCATTCCTGTAGACTTCTGGATCCAAAATTATATACATAATTTTGAATTCAAGTCTTTTATTTAGAAACTAAGGAATTTGCAGTGGTTTCAGTGTTTTGATCACAGGGTGCAGCATTAAAACAGATGAACTTTATTCATGGGTCTTTAATCAGATCCTCTTTTATTTTTATTTTTAGCTTCAATTTAACAATTGAAATTATCTCTTTTTTTAAAGCCCAGAGCAGACTAGGCTCAGCAAATCAAAGGAGACACTGAAGAAAGGCTGCTAAGAGCCAGAAGCGAAGTTGTCAAGAAGCAGAGATGCCCCTCTGTATCTTGACGTACATTGAAAAAAGTCACAGGAAAATTATTAATTTACCTTTTCCAAGTATAACTTGTGAAGCAGCATTTCCCTATGAATTAAAAGAAACACATTATGAAACCATTTTGAATTCAACAAAATATTACAGCTATCCAAAGCACCAAAGTTACTAAAAGAGCTAATATCGTTTCTTAAACCTTGAAGAAATAGGTTTTTGTGAAAATTTGCTAAAACTTACCAACAAAAAATTTGTTTTTAACTTTAAGTGTCAAAGGACATGAATTGAATTAAATAATTGACTGGGTATTTAAGCCTGTCACATTAAGACACAAAATATGTTAATTTATTAAATGACTGAATCCTGTAACAAGAGTTAAATTAAAACAGTAATATCCCTAAGTAGACATATTACTTGGCACAAGGTACCAGCCATTAATATAGAGAAATTAGTAAGATTATGACTGGCAAGTAATGTATAGAACTTTAAAAGGCTGATTTCAATTATAAAAATGGCTCCTGAAAGTTTTAACAAGGAATTTAAATTGAATTCATGTGTATATAAATTTTGTTTTAATTATTTAATATCAAATAATTGTGTTCTGGAACACAATTAAAAATAAATGTAAAAAGTAAAATGGCAAACACTCATACAGGCTAATTACAGGTAATGTCAACAATTTTTTTTGATTATGTAAAGTGGATGGAAGAGATAGCAAAGTAGTGACAGGTAAATACTAAGTGCAAAGCAAAGCCTATCCATGCCTTAGAACCTTAGAAGCAATGAGTAGATTAACAGGTACCTGAGGAGGAAAGAATGAGATACGGGCTGAAAACATGGACATGGGTTGAATGTCTATACAAGGAACTCCACTTCTTCTCCCTAATCTTTCTGGTTCAGCATCCAGTCTACTGCCTAAACAGCACACTTGAAATTGCTTCAAGTGGAGAAATTAAATGAGAAATCTCTTAATCTGAATTCACAGATACTCTGGAAGTAGAAGAGTCTACTGTACAGAGGAATTAAGTGAAAGTTCACAAGCTAAGTGCTGAGACTCTCAGCTTCCCTGTGCTTGGCCTTCATGGATGGACAAGTATATACCATTCCCTGTGATCAACCTTAGAGGACCATTAACTGGAGAAACTCACCAGAGTTAGGGAAAAGAGCTCAAGCTGCAAGATGCACTTTAGCAGCCAGCCCTACCTCCATATAAAACTCACTCATCCTCAATTATCTTAAGTTAGAGCCAACAGTTGATAACTCTGGCCATGCCATTGAGCTGCTTCTAATCAGCAACTATTTGGTGCCTTAAATTTCTTAAATATATATGTACAACAAAGTATTGGCAAACAATTGAGGAGAGATTCTTATATGAAAGAAAGACGCTAACAATTATGGGTGGCAAGATTCATAGAAAACAGAAACAATATTATGTGGAGCAATTTTTAAAAGATTAGTAATAGTAGAAAAATAAGAGGATATTCATCTATCAAATAAGGAACTTCTACAAAAAATAAAAAATGAGAGAGCTCTTAGAAACTAAAAATAGAATAAGTGGAATAAACAATACAAGCTTTAGGCACTGAAGCTGATACAAACTACGAAACTCGTAGAAGAAAACATAGAAGGACGCTTCATGACACTGGATTTGGCAATTGTTTCTTACATATGACTCCAAAAGCACAGGCAACACAAATAAAAAATAGGTAAGTTGAAATAAAATAAAAAAAGAAAACTTCTGTACACTGAAGGACACAATCAACAGAGTCAGACTGCAACCTACAAATTGGGAGACAATATTTGCAAATTATATATCTGATAAGATGAAAATATAAGAATATACATAGAATTTCTAAAAAGAACAAAAACAACAAAATAACCCAAACAATGCAATTAAAAAATGGGCAAAGAATTTGAATGGACCCTTCTAAGAAGATATACAAATGGCCAAGAGCACATGAAAAGATTCTCAATATCATGAATCATTAGAGAAATACAAACCAAAATTACAATGAGACACCATTTCATGCCCATTAAGGTGGCTACCATAAACAATTCACACAGAGAATAATAAATGTTGGTAAGGATGTAGAGAAATTTGACAGGCACTGTTGAGAATGTGACATGGTGTGGTCACTATGGAAAACAGTGTGGTGGTTCCTCAAACGATTACCGTATCCAGCAATTCCACTCTTAGATATATTCCCAAAAGCACTGAAAGCAGTCTCAAGGAGATAAGTGTACGCCCAAATTCACAGTAGCATTACTCACGATATCTAAAAGGTTGGTGCAACCCAATATCAATTGAGGAATGACTGGATAAACAGAATGTGATATACACATACAATGGAATATCACTTAGTCGTAAACAGGGAAGAAATCTTGCCACATGTACAAACATGGGTGAAGCTTGAGAACATTAACATTATGCCCAGTGAAATAAGTCAATCACAAAAGCAGAAATACTTTATTATTCCACTTATGTGAAGTACCCGGAATAGTCAAAGTTGTAGGAACAGAAAGTGGAATGGTGGTTTTCATGAGCTGTGGGGAGGGGAGAATCATAAGCTTTTAAATGCCGATAGAGTTTTACTTTTGCACAATGAAAAGAATTCTGGAGATTGGTCGTACAACAGTGAAAACGTATTCAATACTACTGAACTGCACACTTAAAGATGGTTAAGATGGCAAATGTTATGTTGTGTGTATTTTACTAAAACTAAACAGTTTTAAAATATTTAAAATAAATAAGGATAAATATATTTAAATAAATGAGAAAAAAATCAAGTACATTAGAGAGTAAATTGGGAGAAAGGTAGTGTAATAGAAGATCCACAAAGCAGAGAAAAATGAGGAGAGAAAATGATCGAGGAAGTGGTATAAAGAAATTCTCCAGAACTGAAGAATTTGACTTCAGGTTGAAGGGTTTCATGGAGTATCCAAAATAATTCCTGTTTAAAAAAACAAAGCCCCGGGGCCAGGTACGGTGGCTCACGCCTCTCAGGACTTTGGGAGGCCGAGGTGGGTGGATCACCTGAGGTCAGGAGTTTAAGACTGGCCTGGCCAACATGGCCAAACCCCATCTCTACTAAAACTACAAAAAAAATTAGCCAGGCGTGGTGGGGTGTGCCTGTAGTCACAGCTACTTGGGAGGCTGAGACAGGAGAATCACTTGAACCTGAGAGGTGGAGGTTTCAGTGAGCCGAGATCACGCCACTGCACTCCAGCCTGGGTGACAGAGTAAGACTATGTCTCAAACCAAAAAAAAAAACCCCATACCAAGGCCAATGAGTGAAATTTCATTATGCCAAGAATGGAAATAAGGTCCTAAAAGAGTCACATATAAAAGATTAAGAATCAGAATATCAGAATGCCTTTTTTTTTAAATTTTTATTTTTTTGACAGGATCTGGCTCTGTTGCCCAAGCTGGAGTTCAGTAGCATGATCTTATTTCCCTCCAGCCTCAAACTCCTGGGCTCAAGCCATCCTGCTGCCTCAGTCTCCCACATAACTGGGACAACAGGCATGCACCACTATGCCTGGCTAATGTTTATGGGTTTTTTGTTGTTGTTATTTGTTTGTTTGTTTTTGTAGAGATGGGGTTTCACCATCTTGCACAGGTTGTCTCAAACTCCTTAGCTAAAGCAAGCCACCTGCCTCAGCTTACCAACATGCTGGGATTACAGGTGTGAGCTACCATGCCTAACCCAGAATGTCATCTTTAAATCAAGAGCAATGCTTAAAATTAGAAGACAAGAGATTAAATAAGACCTTTAAAATTTTGAGGAAATGACTTCTAAATTGGAATTTTATATCCTGCCAAAATATAAATTAGGTGGGAGAATGGAATGTAGGCATCTTCAAGCATGCAAGTTCTCATATATTTTACTTCCTGTACATCTTTTCTGAAGAAGTATTGGAAGATATGCTACACTAAAATTAGGGTTTAAACCATGAAAGAAGAGAGACCAAAAATAGGAAATCCATCAGAGAAGAGAGACAAAAGGAAGTCTAAAGGTACCAGGAGCAAAGTTCTCTCAGTTTGCACTGAAGCAAGACAGCAAAAGAGTACATGGGTGATGTTTCCAAAAAAAAAAAAAAGAACTGGCATTTATAAAATATTTGATGTATTTGACTATGTAGAAAATGATGTATAGAGATATTTTAATTTTTGTAGTGTTTGGAAAGACCTACTAATGCTTCTTTTTTTTTTTTTTTTTTTTTGAGACGGAGTCTCGCTCTGTCGCCCCAGGCTGGAGTGCAGTGGGGCAATCTCGGCTCACTGCAAGCTCCGCCTCCCGGGTTCACGCCATTCTCCTGCCTCAGCCTCCTAAGTAGCTGGGACTATAGGCGCCCACCACCGCACCCGGCTAATATTTTGTATTTTTAGTAGAGACGAGGTTTCACCGTGGTCTCGATGTGTTGACCTTGTGATCCACCCTCCTCGGCCTCCCAGAGTGCTGAGATTACAGGCGTGAACCACCATGCCCGGCCTAATGCTTCTTATAGTAAAGTGAGCAAAGGAAAAAGTGCAGTAATTTGCTTGTATAAAACCTTGTGTAAGAAATGTTATAGTATTTGCTTCAGCAGTAATAATCCTTACAAAACAAGAATGTTGATTCAACCAAAGTTTATGAAATGACAAAATCTTGAAGACAGGGGAAAGTGTAGATATGGGATAGTAAGTGAGTTTAGGTGTGCTAAATCCTTATCTCCCATGACAGGAAGTCAAGAGATAACCTCTAAATTAACAGATCAAGATATAATAGCATGTAGTCATTCAACAAATATGTCATGGTGTTTGCTATATGCTAGGCATTTTCACAGGTGCTGAGGGAGAAACAAAATATAATAAAATCAATTTCTCTGCCCTCATGAAGCCTACTATTTAGAATTATGGAGATACATACCAGAAGAAATAGTTAAATAAAATAAAAGTGCATGACTCTTGAGAAGAAGACTGAAAAATGAGTAGGTGTAGAGCACACTGGCTGTTATTTTATGATGATCTTCTGGATAATATTTACCTCTTTAAAACTAATGCAATCAATAATTTAAATTTAAAAAAACTTCAAAAAATGTTGACAGATATTCATTCTCCTTAATCACCTATTAGTCTCTACTTTCTAATTAACACTAATAGATTTGTTGATCTGTATGTGATGATGTGACCTCCAGATATCTTATACCATCACATACGCTATCACATTCAACAAATAAAAGCCAAACCAATTAAAGAGGAGTTTTTCAAAGTTTCATTATGATTTGGAACATCAGTTTATGGATACCTTTCATCTCCAAGAATCTATTATTATAACTTAGAATTATATTTACAAGCATTATGATATTGTAATGGCTTGAAATTTCATTATAAAGTTTAAAAGTTGCATAAGAATTCCTCTAAAAACAATTAATTGTGTATCCATATGGGAAATAACAAATTGGATTCATCATTTTATATCATACACAAAAATCAGTTCCAAATTAATTGGATTTTATAAAAGCAAAACTATAACATTGTACAAGATGATTAGAAAAATAGCTTTATGACCTAAGAATAGGGAAAATTTCTTAAATAAGATCTAGAAATCTCAATCATATATAATCATAATATGATTATATATATGCAATATGATTATATATGATTGAGATTTCTAGATCTGGTTTAAGGAACCAGATTTGTACATGAATATATAAATAAATTCAACCATATTAAAAATACAAATAATTTGTTTATACAAAGACACAATATTCAGGAGCTCTTAGCAGTCATAGGGCAGAACAGGACTTTCTTGTATTTGCCCCCTGCAAAAACATCAATTTAAACAATAATCCACATAAGAAAATATCTTCATAAGAGCTAAAGAAACTTGGTGAAAGGTTATAGCAACTGAATGTGGCACAGAAATAAGACACATTGAAGAGGGTAGGAAGGACAGTATTGCATCACACACATCACTCCCAATCCCAGGCAAAGGGAGATACCCTCTATTTGGGAGAAGAAAAAAAAGAAGTAAGGACTGGAGTTTGCCTTGGACCTAAACACAGGCTGGACCAGTAAAGCAGTAAAGTAGATCCCTACCAGGCCTAGGGTCCAGGCCACCCAGTAGACCCTGGTGGCTGGCTGGCCCCCATAAACTGAGGCCCCAGGCCCACCCTTGCAGAATCTGGTACTCTAGGTCTATGCAGCATAAGTCTAGCCTCTGTGGACCCAGATTTCAGGCTGGTTTCCAGCGACACACATTCTAGACCCAATCCTGTAGACCCAAGTGCCAGGGTTGCCCACCTGCTGATCTAGGCATTAGACCAGACTGCTCAAGGAATACAGTAACAAACCTGCCTGTGGGCAACCTGTCAGAAATCTCTAGATGATCTGACTGGTGAAGGGCTTTCAAAGACAAAGTCAGTCTGCAAAAATTAGAATAATTTACTACTCTTTTAAATTTACAGACACCAACACATGGTTACAAGCATCAAGAACAATAATGGAAACATGACCCCACCAAAAGAACAAAATAAAGCACCAAAGCCAGCTCTAATGAAATAGAGAGTTATAATCTGCCTGACAAAAATGTGAAATGATTGTTTTAAGGAAACTCAGTGAACTTAAAAAAATACCAAAACACAATTAAGTGATATCTGGAAAACAATGAACAACTAAGGCAAGAAACTTAACAAAGAGGTTGGAATTATTTTAATAAATTAAACAAATTCTAGAGGTGAAAATTATAATGAATGAAATGAAACAAAAAATGAAAGAGAAGGTCAACAGTGGAATCAATCAAGCAGATAAGCAAAAGAAAGAAACTGTGAAACTGAAGACAGGCTATTGGAAAATATGTACTCAAATGAGGAAAAAAGAAAAGGAATGAAAAAGGACTACACGGTTTATGGGGCAGTATCAAAAGCGCAAATATTTGAGTTCAAAAAAGAGAAGACAGAGACAAAGGAGTAGAAACTTACTTAAAGAAATAATAGCAGAAAACCTCTCAAATCTGGGGAAAGTTATATATGTCCAGGTAGAGGAAGGTAGAAGGTGTTCAAAATCAGATTTAATCCAAATAAGACTATACACCAAGACATACTATAATCAAACTGTCAGAAATCAAAGACAAAGAGAGGATTCTGAAAGTAGCAAGAGAAATGAAGCAAATAAGGAGTTCTAATTTATCAGCAAATTTCTTAGGAGAAACCTCACAGGCTTGGAGAGAATGGGACAATATATTCAAGGTACTGAAGAAAAATAATACTAAGCAAGAATACTATACTTTAAAAATATGTCCTTCAAAACTGAAGTGGAGATAAAAACTTTCCCAAACAAACAAAAGCTGAGGGAATTCATCACCACCAGACCTGTTTTACGAGAAATACTAAAGGGAATTCTTCAAGTTGAAAGAAAAGAATGGTAATCAGTAACATTAAAAAAATGAAAGTATAAAACTCACTGGTAAAAGTAAGTACATAGTCAAATTCAGAATACTTTAATACTGTAATGGTGATGTTTAAATCACTTACATCTTTAGTATGAATGTTAAAAGAAAAATTATATTTTAAATAATAATAACTGCAATAATTTGTCAAGGGATACACAATATAAAAGATTGTAAATTGTTACATCAAAAATATAAACCATAAGAGAGACAGAGTAAAAGTGTAGAGTTTTTGTATGCGATCAAAGTTAAGTTGCTATCAGCTTAGAATATGCTGTTACAACCATAAGATGTTTTATGAAAGCCTCATGGTACTCATACAGTTACAACCTATAGTAGATACCCAACATCAAAGCAAACCACTGAAAACATAACCTAATCACAAAGGAAAACAGAAGAGAAGGAACAAAGGATCTACAAAACAACCAGAAAAAAAAAAAAATGAAATAACAGTAGTAAGTGCTTACCTACCAATAATCACCTTGAATGTAAATGGATTAAATTCTCCAATCAAAAGGAATAGAGTGGCAGAATGGATTTAAAACACAGACTCAACTATCTACTGCTTACAGGAGACTTACTTCACCTTTAAAGACACATATAGACTGAAAATAAAAAGATGGGAAAGGATATTCCATGCAAATGTAAGGCAAAAGAGAGCAGGGATAGCGATATTTATATCAGATAAAATAGACAGTAAGCCAAAAATGGTAAAGAAGAGACAAATAAGGTTATTTCATAATGATAAAGGTGTCCATTGCTTAACAGGATTCAATAATTATAAATATTTATGCATCCAACATTAGAGCACCTAAATGTATAAAGCAATATTAATAGATCCAAAGGGAGAGAGAGACTGCAATACAATAATAGTTGGAGTCTTCAATACTCCTCTTTCAGCAAAGGATAACTCATCCAGACAAAAAATCAAAAAGAAAACATCAGACTTAAACTACACTTTAGATCAAACGGACCTAATGGATATATACAGAACATTGCATCTAGCAGCAGTGGAATACACATTCTTCTCAAGCTCACAAGGAACATTCTCCAGGATACTCATATGTTAGGCCACAAAACAAGTCTTAACAAATTAAAGAAGATTGAAATAATATAGCTACCTTTTATAACCACAATGGAATGAGTCTAAAAATCAATAACAGGAGGCATTTCAGAAAATTCACAAATACATGGAAACTAAACAATGTACTTCTGAACAAGATATTAAGAGGGAAATTTTTAGAATGTCTTGAGACAAATGAAAATTGACACAGTAATATATGAAAATTTATAGGATGCAGCAAATGAAGCTCTAAGAGGGAAATTTAAAGAAGAATTTCAAATTTAAAACCTAAGGCTACACCTCAGGGAACTAGAAGAAAAGAAAGCAAACTAAACCTAAACCTAAAATTAGTAGAAGAAAGGAAATAATAAAGCTCAGAGCAGAAATAAACAAGAAAAAAGAAAACTGAGCTGATTTTTGAAAAGATAAACGAAACTGACAAACCTTTTGCTAGACTAATTAAGAAAAAGGAGAGAAGACACAAACAAAATCAGAAATAAAAAAGGAAGTATTACAAATGATACTGCAAAAATACGAACAATCCTAAGAATCTACTATGTATAATTATATGACAACCAATTGGATAACCTAGAAGAAACAAATTTCTAGACATGTACAACTTACCAAGACTGAATCATAAAAATATAAAATCTGAACAGAACAATATGAGCAAGGGGATTACATTAGTAATAAAAACTGTGGCTCACGTCTGTAATCCCAGCACTTTGGGAGGCTGAGGCAGGTAGATGACAAGGTCAATAGATCGAAACCATCCTGGCCAACATGGTGAAATCCCATCTCTACTAAAAATACAAAAAGTTAGCTGGGTGTGGTGGCATGCACCTGTAGCCCCAACTACTTGGGAGGCTGAGGCAGGAGAATCACTTGAACTCAGGAGGCAGAGGTTGCAGTGACCCCAGATTGCACCACTGCACTACAGCCTGGCAACAGAGCGAGACTCCATCTCAAACAAACAAACAAACAAACAAAACAAAAAACTGAACCCATGTTGGCCGGGTGCAATGCTTATGCCTGTAATTCCAGAACTTTGGGAGGCCAAGCCAGGAGGATTGAAGCGAAGAGTTTGAGACTAGCCTAGGCAACACAGGAAGACCCTATTTGTAATTTTTTAAAAAATTAACCAAGTGTGGTGGTGCATGCCTGTAGTAACAGCTACTTGGGAGGGTAAGGCAGGAAGATTGCTTGAGCCCAGGAGTTCAAGGCTGCAGTAAGTTATGATCATGCCACTGCACTCCAGCCTTGGCAACAGGGAAAGACCCTATATCTTAAAATAAAAAG
Organism: Theropithecus gelada; assembly: GCF_003255815.1. Classification (NCBI taxonomy): domain Eukaryota; kingdom Metazoa; phylum Chordata; class Mammalia; order Primates; family Cercopithecidae; genus Theropithecus; species Theropithecus gelada. Next base: position 119,799,389 of record NC_037671.1, read on the forward strand.
TCTCTTATAAAAGAAAAGTCCAGGACCTTATGGCTTCACTGCTGAATTCTACCAAATATTTAAACAACATTTGCTACCATCCTTCTAAAACTCTTCCAAAAAATCTGACAAAGAGGGAATACTTTCAAACTAATTATACAGGGCAAGCATTATCTTGATACCAAAGCTAGACAAGGACATTATAAGAAAATAAACCTTAGGTCAATATCCCTGAGGAACATACATGCAAAAATCCTTAATAAAATACTAGTAAACATAATTCAACAGCACATTAAAAAGATCATTTACCATGATTAAGTGGGATTTTCCCCAGAGATGCAAGGATGGTTTGACATATGCAAATCTACAAATATGATATACCACATTAAAAGAATAAAAGACAAGAACCATGCAATCATGTGAATAGATGTAATAACAGCATTTAACAAAATTCAACATCGTTTTATGATAAAAAAACTCTCAACTGACAACTAATATAAAGAATGTACTTAAACACAATAAAGGCCATATATGACAAACTCATAGCTAACATACTCAAAGTGAAAAGTTGTAAGCTTTACTTCCAAGATCAAGAGTAAGACAAGGAAAATAACCACTTCTATTCAACATGTCACCTAAAGTCCTAACTAGAGCAATTAGGCAAAATAAAGAAAAGGCACTCAAATTGTAAAGAAAGAAGCTGAAATTTTCCTCTTTGCAGATAATACAATCTTATATATAGAACCCCTTAAAACCCCATTAAAAATCCTGTTAGATCCATGGCGAAACCCCGTCTCTACTAAAAACACAAAAAATTAGCCAGGCACTGTGGCAAGCACCTGTAGTCCCAGCTACTCAGGAGGCTGAGGCAGGAGAATGGCATGAACCCGGAAGGTGGAGCTTGCAGTGAGCTGAGATTGCGCCACTGCACTCCAGCCTGGGTGACAGAGCGAGACTCCATCTCAAAAAAAAAAAAAAAAAGAAAAAAAATCCTGTTAGATCTAATATATAAACTCAATAAAGTTGCAGGATACAAAATCAACATACAAAAAACAAAAATAGAAATCAGTAAAATAATTCCATTTACAATAGCTACCAAAACATATTTAGGAATAAATTGAACTAAGGAGGTGAAAACCTATATTCTGAATACTATAAAGTAAAATATTGATGAAATAAAATAAGACTTAAATAAATGGAAAGATGTCCCATGTTCATGAATTGGAAGAATTCATATTGTTAAAATGGCTGCACTAGCCAAAGCAATGTACAGATTCAATATAATCTATCAACATTCTGATGAGATTTTTCACAGATATATTAAAAACATCCTAAAATCCATGTGAAACCACAAAAATAGCCAAAGCAAAAGAACAAAGCGGGAAACATTGCACTAGCTGACTTCAAAATAAATAGACCAGTGGAACAGAGTAGAGAGTCAAAAATAAATTCAAGCTATTATGGTCAAAAAAGATTGACAAGAACACACAATGGAAGAAAGGAGAGTCTCTTCAGTAAATGATGTTAGGATATCCATTTACAAAAGAGGAAAGTCACCTCATACCATATACAAAAATTAACTCAAAATGGATTAAGAACTTAATTGTAAGACCTGAATGTATGCTGAATGCATGAAACTACTAGAAGAAAACACAAGGGATAAGCTCCAAGATCTTGGCCTGAGCAACAAGTTTTAGTCCCTAAAGCACAGGCAACAATCGCAAACAGACAAAAGGAATTATATCAAACTAAAATGTTTCTTTTTGCATAGCAAAGGAAACAATTATAAGGAGACAATCTATAGAATGGGAGAAAATATTTGTAAATCATACATCTGATAAGAGGTTAATATTCAAAACATATAAGGAACTCAAACAACTCATCAACAAGGAAACAACCCAACTGAAAAATAAGCAAAGAATCTGAATAGGCATTTCTCAGGAGAAGACATATAAATGGCCAACATACATGTTTTAAAAAAATGCTCAACATAACTAATCATTGAGGAACATAAATTAAGACCACAATAAGCTATCACTTCACACCTCTTAAAATGGCTGTTATCGAGAAGACAAAAGGTAAGTGTTAGCAAGAATGTGGAAATAAGGGAAACCTTGTATATTGCTGGTGAGAAGGTAGAATGGTGCAGTCACTGTATAAAACAGTATGGAGGTTGAAAAAAAAAACCTAAAAATAGGGCAATCATATGATCCAGCAATCCCACTTCTGAGTGTGTATCCAAAGGAAATGAAATTAGTGTGTCAAAAAGCAAAGAGATACCTGCCTTCCCATCTTCATTATAGCGTTATTCACAAAGCCAAAATATGAAATCAAACAAATTGTCCATCCACGGATGAATGAATAAGGAAAATATGGTATATATAAAAAATAGAATGCTATTCAGCCTTTAAAAAGAAACTTTATCATTTGCAATAACTAGGATAAACCTGGAGGACATTATGTGAAGTTAAATAAGCCAGACACAGAAAAATAGATACCACATAATCTCACTTACATGTGGAATCTAACACAGTTGAACTCAAAGAAGTGGAGAGTAGAATGGTAGTTACCAGGGGCTGGGTGTGGGTGATTGGGAAAATGCTGGTCAAAGGATACAAAGTTTCAGTTAGTAGAGATAAATTCAAGAGACCCAGTTTACAACATGGGGCCTACGGTTAATGTATTCTTGAAAATTGCTAAGACAGAAGATTTTAGTGTTCTCACAATAAAAAATGAGAGGAACGTGAAGTAATACATATAGTAATCAGCTCAATTTAGTTATTCAGCTATATATATATTTCAAAACATCATGTTTTACACTATAAATATATAAAATTTTTTATCAATTAAAAATAAATTTTAAAAAGACATAAATAAGATTGAAAAGATAAACTTAGAACATACGAAATACATAGCTAATAAAGAATAAGTCTCCGTATTTCACAAAGAATATCTATGAATTGGTTAAACAGGAATACAACCCAAACGGAAATTAAGCAAAAGACATAAGCAGGCATTGCACAGTAGCACAAACAGAAATAGCAGTAAATGTATACAAAGATGTTCAGTCACAATAACAATCAATTCAATGGAAAAGCAAAATGAACTACTTTTTCTTACCAATCTGATTGGCAAAATTTTTATAAAACTTCTACACACTCCATGTGGCTATAAGGAAACATTCGTACAACCTGGGTGTAATCTTATCATGTATATTTAGCAATAATTATTTTAAAATTCTAATAGAATTTTATTTGTTGACCAAACAATCCCACTACATGTACAAATTCATTCATAGCAGTATTATTTACAATAGCAAAAGAGTAAAATCAACCCAAGATTCCATCTATACAAATTGATAGAAATAAACTATGGTTAATTTACATAATAAAAAATTATGAAGCTTTCAGAATGAAGATACTCTTTAGGTATAGACTGAAATATCTCCAGCATATATTAAGTATTGTTTTAAGATTATTGAATTTTGAGTGGAAAAAAAAAAAAGGAATTTGTGAAATACTGTGTGTATGTTTCTTTGCATTTACATTAAAAAATCCTCGGCCGGGCACGGAGGCGCACGCCTGTAATTCCAGCACTTTGGGAAGCTGAGGCGGGCGGATCACGAGGTCAGGAGATTGAGACCATCCTGGCTAACACGGTGAAACTCCGTTCTCTACTAAAAATACAAAAAATTAGCCGGGCGTGCTGGCGGTGCCTGTAGTCCCAGCTACTCCGGAGGCTGAGGCAGGAGAATGAATGGCGTGAACCCGGGGAGCGGAGCTTGCAGTGAGCCGAGATCGCACCACTGACTCCAGCCTGGGCGACAGAGCGAGATTCCGTCTCAAAAAAAAAAAAAAAAAAAAAATTCCTGAAAGTTTCCTATGGAGGGCAGAATGGTGAAAATGGGATGGAGAGGTACATAAATAGAAGCAAGATTTCTTTACATTTGTTTTGCATTGGAAAGCTAAACATCCTGCTGCTCAAGGTCATTGCCAAGGTCTGATTTTTCAAATTCGAAAAATTGCAACTTCAGGCATATATGGGTTAATATGTCAATAAATTATGCATTTCTAATAAAAAACAAAATACCATTTTATAGCCACCACTTTAGCAAATATCATACATTACCAAATGCTGTCATAAAGAAAACTCTTGGTACTGACAGGCGTGGGTATTACTACACCCATTCGGAAAATGGTTTGGCATTTTATTGTAGGGTCAAGCAGATGAATGAATGTCCTATTAACTAGACTGCTAGATTCATATCCTAGAACAGGGTTTCCTAATCTGATCTCCAATGAAGCTCATAGTTAAATTTCATGAATCCATTAATGTGGATGGTTAGAAAGACATTACATGTTTGACTGACATTCAGCATTTGTTTTTCAATTATCAATTTGTCAATACAGGCAAGCAGTCACAATGTTGAGAGCAATAACTGTGACCCTATCCACAAAATGTCACAATATTTTACATTATATTATAGTTGTTGCAAATATCTTACAAGAATATGTAAGCTGATTAGCACTTTGAAATTACAGTAGGTATTAGACCTACTGCTGTATTTCATGTGGTCATATCTCCTCGTCTACGGATACTCCTGTGACCTATATAGATAGGCAATTAGAGCAACTATGCTTAGTAGTCATTCAACCACCAAATAGTGAAGTTGTATGTTCTCTCAGTGTTAATTATGTTCCTTATCAACAATTCTCAGTTAATTAACATGGAGAAAAAAATGAGTTGTTTTCAACGTGCTAGAGTTTTAAAAAAATTGTTAAGGGGAGTCATCGCACATAAAGGGTTATGAACCCTGAAACCGAAGACACTCTTGTACCTGTTTCTAGAGGACATATCAAGGGACATTTGAGAAAAATCATGATACTATTGCTTACAATAGTAAGAAACAAGAAGCAACTAATATAGCCACTAACACTGTGATAGATTAAAAACCATCTGTAGCATAATTTTATACAATAAATGCCATTGGTTAGTGAAATGAACCAGACATAAAACAAAAGGGAGGAATCTCACAAACAAGATGTTAAGTTATAATTGGCAAAATGAGAAAAGTATGAAGTTGTTTATTAGCAAAATCTGAGTGGCAGACAGAAAATACAACCAAGAAGAAACACACAGGGGACTTCTATAGCAGATGATTATTCCATTTTCTAACCTAGGTGATGGATACATAAGATATTTATTTTAACACTATTCTTTATACTGTTCAGATCCATATTATACATTATTTTGTATGTATACTATGTTTTCACAATATAAGGAAAAAGTCTTGTATCATTAAGAGTTGGGCCAATAGTAAGAGTAACATAGTTACCTGAGATGTAGCTTTTGCTATTTGACTCAAGTCCGTCTGGCTATGCATTGCAGTTTCATCAGTTTCACTGACAGACGATAAATCAGATCCTGGAGGTATTCCTTTCTTAATTAAGGAGCGCACATAATGCCTAAGAGAAAAACAAACCCCAAACTTCTATTGTTTTGATCTTCTGCTTATAGTTATTAATAAACAACTGCATTTTTGTCAACAATAGAAAGTTCTGATTGTGTTCTATTTGTCATTCTCATTCTTTTACTACCAGTAATGTTTTTTACCTCATGTTAAAACATTGAATATCTTTCTATGCTACTAAAAATATTGTATATTAGTCAACAAATTGACGTAAAAATTCTAGAACATTATTTGTTTTAAAGCTTTGGTGGTCAACTTTGGGTTTAATGATCGAAACAGAAATTTGATATATGGAATTGATTTAATTAAGTATCAGAGTGATGTATCAGTGAAACAGAATTAAGGGTCAGAAATTTAATTATGAGTCTTGAGCACTTAAGTTTATCACTGTGACATTCATACCAGCTACCCAAGCATAGTCTTTCCTTTCAAGTAATTGCTGGTATGACTCCAAATTGCCGTTGCTATTGCTAGAATTTTATAGGTACGTAAAGACATTTTTGTAGTATATGCATTTTTTAAGTAAGTGTGTTTCAAAGATAAAATTAAATTCCATGTATATAGACTTCATCAACTTGGATATTTTTTCCAGTTAGTGTTCTGTAAAAATTCACTTGTAACTAAACTTCTCTGATTTACACAAAACTGCCACTAGAGGGTAGCACAAACTTGGTTGTGAGTCTCCAATTCTACCAGACATGGCCAGGAGCCAAGAATGGGTAAGTCCCGGAGTGTTGCTACAAAGACAATGTTCCTAAGATAGAAAGCTGTGACAGCAGTCACCTTCAAAGGCTCATTAAAACACAGGCTTGCTCTTATGTTGACCTGCGACAGCAAAGCAGGACAAGGGGCATGTCTGCCACGCAGGATGAAATGCCATTCACATATCTCTGATTTGGCTCTGTCAGAAATGAATATGTAAATGAATTAATAACAGATTCAAGCAGTGAACAGATTAGTCGAATCCAATCAGGTGATGAAGCCACCTGTATCTGGGTATTAGAATTTCACTGACTTCAATCAAGTAATACAGCTGAAAGAAGACAAAAGGAAAACGTAAGTCACTCAGGGAATTTAGGTTATGAAACTAGCCCATTTGGGGTCCCTATTGGCGTAGAGATTCTAAAAGGCTGGCTATGACTATTCAAATTGTAAGAAAATTTGTCCTTGAGGTCTGCAGTTCTATTTCTTACAACCCACAAAATCTCTGATACGCAAACTCAACTACCTGAAGAGATAAACAAAAATTATTTTGAATAGCAAAATCATCATCTTAGTGAGTGTGGTGAATTTTAGGTGCCATCTTGACTGGCATGAGGGCTGCCAAGGTGACTAGTAAAACATTATTTCTGGGTGTGTCTGTGAGAGTGCTTCCAGAAATTGGCATATGAGTCGGTGGACTGAGAGAGGATCCACCCTCAATGTAGATGTGTGCCATCAAATTACCTGGAGGCCTGGGCAGAAGAAAATGGCAGAGGAAAGGTGAATTCACTTTCTCTTCTGGAGCTGGGATGCCCTTCTTCTGCCCTTAGACATCAAAAGCCCAGGGCTTCTGCCCTTTGGACTCTGGGACTTGTACTGACAACTCCCTGGGTTCTCGTACCTTTGTCTTCAGACTGAGAGTTACACCATAGCTTCCTGGGTTTTGAGGCCTCTAGATTTGGACTGAACCACGCGCTACTGACCTCCCTGGTTCTCCAGCTTGCAGACAACCTATCTTGAGTCTTCTCAGCTTCCATAACCAGTGAGCCAATTCCTCTAATGAACCTCCTGTCATATATTTATATTCATATCTTTATCTATATCTGTGTCGATGTCTATATTCCACATTCATTCAGTCTCTCTGGAGAACCCTGACTAAAACAGTGGGTAGCTTAAGCATAACATTAATCAGAAATCATGAAGCATTAACATTTTTATGTTAAGTTTAGAAAAATTCTGTGTGTGACTAAATGTTTGTGTTCCTCCAAAATTCAGATGTTGAAACCTAATCCCCAATGTGATGGTATTTGGAGGTGGAGCCTCTTATTAGGTCATGAGGGTAGAGCCCTCATGATTGGCATTAGAATCCTTACAAAACAGACCACAGAATAATTTTTTGCCCTTTCCACCCTGTGAGGCTATAGAGGAAAAGGAAGCCATCTATGAAAGTGAGCCCACACCAGACACCAAATCTGCCAGTGCCTTCATCTGGGACTTCCAGTCTTCAGAACTGTGAGAAATAAATTTCTGTTGTTTATAAGCCACCCAGTGTATGGCATTTTTGTTATAGCAGCCAGAACAGACTAAGAAACCATGTGTAAGTTTTTATAATACATGAAAGCATTTAGCATGTTATATAATCTAGAAATTAGGCCTTTAAATGTATAGCTTAATATTTAATTTTAGCTATATGCTTCAGTTAAAAGGTATAGGAAAATTTTGGTTTGTAAACACGAATAGTATGTATAGGAAAAATTAAATTTCTACAAATACGTGATTTTGATTATTTGACTTTGTAATGATTTAAATACTTGCGAAGACTTTTTTGCTTTCGTTTTTGGCTTTTAAAATGCTTGAAGAGAAAACAACCTAGTAAAGTTGCAAATGCAATGTAAAATATTTAAATAAATTTAACTAATTTATTTTAAGTGTTTATAGAGATTATTACATTGATTTCTTAGAAATTATAACACAAATTTTATGCTGGGCATGGTGGAACGTGCCTGTAGTCTCAACTATTTGGGAGACTGAGGCAAGAGGCACCACTTGAAATCAGAAATTTGAGACCAGCTGGGTAACAGAGCAAGACCCTATCTCAAAAAACAAAACAAAAACCCAAAAGTTTGAGAATAAAACTAGATTTATTAATTTGCAACAATAACAAAATTTTAAAACCAAAGTAGCAGGAAATGTTTTATTCTGGTTATAAAACTGTGCTGCATGGCTTGACATTGACAACTGCCAATATTTGTCTAGTAGTGCTGTGTAGTGCTCCCTCCCTACCCACTTTTCAATGTTCACTTGTCGATGCATAGAACTGACAAAGTCTTAAAGGTAAAATATTTGAAGACTATCCCTAGTATTATAAACTTAAATAGAATAAATAAAAGTATAAATTAACTGCCTGTGATATAAAGAGTATCTAAAAGTAGTAAAGCACAATGAACATGCTACAGATCTAAATTTTGACTGCTTTTCTCTTATCAGTTTATATTCCTATCACAGATTGTAGTCTATCCAAGAGAAGGCTAAAAACATATTTAATGGCCATTTTATGTGTGACTGATGGTACAGACCATTCAATAATTTTAATACAGTTTTATTGAAGCTTAAAATGCATGTTTAAATATTGTTAAACAATGAATATACACTTGCTGAAATATCACAAAGTAAACATCGTCATATCACCATTACTCAGATCAAGCGTTTTTCATATTACTAACAACCCACAAACCCTGCTAGAAGCATGTCCCCATCATGGCCAACTCTCCTCACCACAGACGACCACACTGGTTACTTCCAACACCATGTATTGCTTTTTAAAATTTTTCTTTTCTTACTGTATATTAATAAGATAACTGAAAACTAACCATGTACTTTGTGTACCACACTTATTTGGTCTAAATTTTGTGAGTGTATGTGAGATTCATCCATATTGCTTTGTATAGCAGTCTTTATTTCACTTTTATTGCTTTATATTACTGCATTATATTTGTCTTTGGTTTTACTATGATATGTTTAGCTGCAGTTTTCTTTGTATTTATATTACTTAGTCTTTCTAAGACTTCCTGAATCTTGACTTAAACTTTTCCCTTTAGGGATTCTTTTGGCCATTAAGATTTGATGATTTAATTATTTCCAAATCTCTTTATCTTCTACTTCTGAGAACCACTGGCAAGTACGCTGGTCATGTTCAACGTGTCTCATAGGTCTTAACTGTACTTTTTTCCCCATTTTTTTTTTTTTGTCTCCATGCTTTAGTCTAGATATTATCTTCTAATCTATTTTCAATTTTGCTTATTCTCCTTTAGTCTGTATCTAATGTGTTCTTAAGCACATCTATTGAGTTCTGGGTCCTAGTCATTATATTCCTTGCTTCTAGAATTTCTATTTTTTTTTTAAATCCCTTTACATACTTTCTTTTTTATATTTTTACCACTCGATTAAAGGATAATTGAAGTACAACTAATTGCCCACGTTCAAAGTGTAAATTTGCTAGTCTTTGATATATGTGTATAACCATGTATTAGCCACCTATTGCTGCATTAAAAATTACCACAATTTTAATGGCAACCATCATACCCTGCACTAATATCATCCAATACACCAGTTATTCCTATTTGTAAAGTTCTTCTGATTCAATAAAAACTTCAGATTCAACTTCACAGTCTTTCTTTCTATCCCTATGGTCATGTTCAAATATTAGTGAATTTGGGTTCCTCTTCCTCCTCCTTCCCCCTTTCTCTTCATTGTTCTTCATTGTCTTTGCTGTTGTATTTAGTTAGTCTTTTTTTTTTTTTTGGTCCCTAAGAGTGACACACCCGGTTTTCCACGTTTCTATGACAATCATTTAATCTTGTAATTTAATTAGCTGGTAATAACCGAAAATATTCATCAGTGCTAATGATTAAAGTAGATAAGATGCTTTTTTGTTGTTCTAAAACAGTAGCCAAATCTGTAAAGCCAGACAGATTTTTCCCAGCAGCATAATTACTTGAAACAAGAAAAAAAAAATTAGAGTACTTCTAAATATGAAATACTCCAAACCTCTCTGGCTCTCTTCTGCCTCCAGGCAATATCCCAACTTCTTATCACTGCCTTTCATCTTTCACCAGCTTATACTCTTATATTGTCTACTCCTTTTAGGAACATAATTTGAGCAGCTGTGTCATTTCACCAAAGCAGTAAAACAGACAATGTGAAAGAGAAAAGTGAGGTCATTTTTCAATAGTATCTTTGTTGTACATATAATATTTTCATATCACTTTATTTTTTCAGTCAGAGTTTTCATTGATTAATTAATAAATTTTTCCTCACGAAAACAGTGCCCTTGCTAGTTAATCCTCGTGTCCCCTCAATCCTCTATTTAAATATCCTTGGGATAAGGGGGATCTTTTAATTTATTTTTTTTTAATTTTATGATGCTAAAGAACATTTGAAGTAGGCCTTATTCCAACCAATTCAAAATTTATCTTAAAATAAGTATTTCTGGCTGGGCATGGTGGCTCATGCCTGTAATCCCTGCACTTTGGGAGGCCAAGGTGGGTGGATCACCTGAGGTCAGGAGATAGAGACCAGCCTGGCCAACATGGTGAAATTCCACCTCTACTAAAAGTACAAAAATTAGCCAGGTGTGGTGGCACACACCTGTAATCCCAGCTACTTGGGAGGCTGATGCAGGAGAATCGCTTGAACCCGGTAGGCAGAGGTTGCAGTGAGCCAAGATTTTGCCACTGCACTCTAGCCTGGGCAACAGAGCAGACTCCACCTCGGAAAAAAAAAAAAAAAGTATTTCTTACTATAAAAGGGAACTTAAGAAATATTGCTTTTGTATAATCACTGCAATGACACAAATTTTAGTATATTTGTCATCAAAGCATACATTTTTATTTATTAAATAAAACTGATTTAAAAGGTTGAAATGTTTTAACTATCGTATTAGGACAATTACATTCAATTGGTCTTCTTAACAGGGCAAAGAAAATGCCACTTAGTTATGTTGTATTATATAAATGGATGAGCTTTTCATTTTAATCTATGAATATAGGTTAAAATAAAAACTAAAAATGATATAATAATACTGTTATAGTAAAATGCTACAGTTATGGGCAGGTCACTTGTTCATTCCTTTTAATATTTAGAAGAAACTTATGCACTGATAAAAATGTTTACTTAGAACATTTGACCACTGAGAACTTAAAATGTGGCTAATGCAACTAAGGAAATTAATTTGTAATTTTATATAATGTTAATTAACTTAAAAAATTTATATAGCCACATGTGCCTAGTGCCTACCATAAAGGAAAGAACATAATTTAAAATACTGAATAACTTAGGTGCTTCAAAATATTTTCAATTCAATTAATATTTACTTAATACCTATGATTTCCAAGTTACTACGTTAAATATCCAATTATTACAATGTAGATACAAAGCCCATATGCTAACCCTATACAAGCCAACGTTAGTTAACTAATTCTAAAAATCTGGTGATGTTACTCATTACACCCAGAAAATTAGAGACAAATTTGGAGATGGGAAGGCTATTGGAAGCAGACAATATTAAGAACTGATAAAGACATCATTAGTTCTATGAAAGAAAAATTAAAACTGCAACTAAGCCAATCACTGAAACAAGCCCCAGAAAACCCAGTAGTCTCAGGTCATTGAATGTTAGGGTAATTGTTCCTCAAAGTCCTTGAGGTCCCTCTGTTAGAAGACAGTATAGTAATAATGCTAAGTATGATTCATCCAAGAAGCAAGGAAGCTCTACTTAAGAAGGAAAGACATTATTTAATATATTAATAATGTGTGTATTACAAGTGGTTAATATAGCCCAAATTTTGACTAAATTAATGATACTGTTGATAATATTGCATTGCATTTCTATTATATTGCAGTATCAGTTAGGACTGTTTGTGTCCAAGTGACAGAAGGCTAATTCATAGTAGTTTTAATAGGAATAGAAATTCCATTGGCTTTTGTAACTGAAATGTCCAGTGGGACTGGAAAACAACTTACACAGTGTTCTTTTACACATCTAGAAACCTAATAATAAGATAATGGAGTGGTGCATATATAAATGTTGTCAAATATTTGAAGATTTTTCATGTAGATAGGCAATAAAAAAAGCTGAAATGTATTATTTTAGGAACTTTAAATATTATTCCTTTTAGGGGAAGAACTGGATTAATTTACAAAACACATCGACAGAACACACTACTTACTAGATGAAGGGGAAGGCAGGTGCTGTGATCTCTAGGTGTGTGTACACTTCCCCCATCAAATTTGTAAGTTGAGATCCTAAACCCTGAAATAATGGTATTAAGAGGTGAGGCCTTTGGGTGATGACTCAAGCCTGCATGCAGGGCATTAGTGTCCTTGTAAAAGACCCCCAGAGAGCTCATTCACCCCTTCCATTATGTGAGTACACAGTGAGAAGATGCCATGCACAAGGAAGCAGATCCTTGCCAGAAATTGATTCTGCTGGCATGCAGTTCTTGGACTTTCCAGCCTCTAGAAATATGAGAGATAAATTTTTTTGTTGTTTACAAGCCACTAGTCTATGGCATTTTGTTATAGCAGCCCAAACAGGCTAAGACAGAAAATGGATGCTTCCAAGTGGCATTGCTGCTATAGTAACTACCTAAAAGTGTGGAAGCAGTTTTGGAACTGGGTAATAAAAGCTGGAAGAGTTTTGAGGTATGTGCTAAAGAAAGCCTACACTACCATAAATGGACCTTTAAAGACTATTCTGGAAAGGGCCCAAAAAGGAAAGAGGAGAGGTACAGAGAAAGCCTCAATCTTCTTAGAAAATACATAAGTGTCTGTGAATTGAATTCTGTTAGAAATATGGATAGTAAAGGCCATTTTGATGAGGTCTCCCATGGAAATGAGGAACATGTTACTGGGCCATGGAGGAAAAGCCACCCTTGTTAGGCAAAGACTTTAGCTGAATTTTCTGTGTTCCAGTGTTTTGTGGAAGGTAGAACTTGTGAGCGGTGAAATTGAATATTGGATTGAGGAAATCTCTAAGCAAAGTGTTGAAAGTGCGGCGTGCCTTCTCTTGACTCCTTATAGTAAAGTGCTAGAAAAGAGAAATAGATTTGGACAATTCTCAGCCTACCCATATAGGGAAAAGTGAGAAAGCCTATTTGAAAGAGAACAAGGAAAATGTGGAAGCCACTTCCACATTTTCAGATATTTGTTACAGCCGCACCCTACTTCTCCATACCAAAGTCTGTATTTGCTTGCTCGGGCTGCCATAACAAAATACCACAGGCTAGGTGGTTTCCATAGGAGAAATCTATTTTCTCACATTTCTGGAGACTGGAAGTCTGAGACTAGTCAGGATGGGTGCCAGCAGGGTTTGTTTCTTATGAAGGAGACTCTCCTTCCTGCCTGCCAACAGCTGCCTTCTCTGTGTGCTCACATAGCTTTTCCACTGTGTGTGTGCCTGGAGAGAGAGAAAGAGACAGAGAGAGAGAGAGAGAGAGACAGAGAGAGAGAGAGAGAGAGAACTCTCTGATGTCTCTCCTTACAAGTCACCAATCCTCTCAGATCTGTAACCCCCGCCTTATCACTCATTTCACCTTAATTGCCTTCTTAGAGGCCTTATCTCCAAATGCAGCCACACTGGAGCGTCAGAATTTTAACCTATGAATTTGGTGGGCATACAAACATTCAGCTCATAACACACACAAGAAATTAGCAAAAAGTATTTGTTAATTAAGTGGATTAATGTAACTACAAACTATAAAAGGTCAAGAAAATGTCCTTTTAAAGTTTTTACATCTATTTGGGCTTATTTTAAAATTACTGTTCTTCAAAATGCTCCCATTTGGTGTGATTTTTAACCAGACACATCACAAAATAACACACGACGCATTTGTGAGGAAAAATGTTATATACTTACGTTTCTGTTGGAATTGTAAACGGAGTCATTCTATAATTCAAAAATGGACTTGAAATCTCAAGGAATTGTTCAGGCTTCTTTACTATTAACTCTAAAAAGTAGTAGTTAGAAAGTATGATGTATATTTAAAAAAATCTTTCAAGATTGCATACAGAATTTAACATTTAATACAGTACTGGTTAGATTAACTATTTACTCAGCAAATTTCAACAGTGTGAAATAGGAATGTAAAACCATACATGAAGCTTTTATTGAAAGAGTTTATAGATCTTTTCAGTATTCAATTCCTTTTGTCTACTCTTCGATTTCTTTCCAGATTATGTGAAACAATTAAGTCTCAAGGGAGAAAGTTAGCAATGTCTTACAGAATTATTACTTGGCATTTGCTATTTCAAGTACAGGAATGAGTTTCTATAAAAGTATTTTGCTAAAAGAAGTGTTCCCTTAGTTAACCTCTGTAACACAATTGCTTAGGATATAAGAAGGAAATGTGAACTACCATATGAATATGGCAGTGGAAGAACAAAAACTGTAGCAAAGTAATGATCATGAGGTGAAAAGAAAGCAGCAGGTCAGGAGAGGATTTGTGGATATTCCTAAAGAGTCTGAGGCTGATCTAGAAGAAAGAAATTCTCAATGAGTAAAGGACACAGCACATGACTACCATGGTGAACAATGGAATTAAACATTAGGGGTGATTATTAGGGGGAAAAAAAGGGACAGGGACATGGAATACATAAATTTTGTTTGACTGTTCTATGCCATTTTCTGTTAATTTTCAATTTAGAAAGACAATTATGTGAAGAGCCTCTAGGTAGGATACTGACATTACAGCATCCTACCAATTGTTAGATTTGTAACCCCAGTTTATAAAAGAGTATTTGCTTACATAGAATTACACAGCAATCAGTAGCAAAATCAGAAGTTACCTACATGTCCACTATTATTCCTTTCATTCAACTATTCCTTGATGCCCTGAATAACTGTTTTAAGAAATTATGTGAATTTAACCCAAATATAACATTTTAAAATAAAGGATTTTGTTTTCCTTTCAAGTGTCAAATGGATGCTGGTCTTTGGTTCAAGAAACAATAAAGGAGAAGATGGAAGGAAGGGAGGGAAGGAGAGAAGGAAGGAAGGAGGGATGGAGAGAGGAAGGAGGAAGGAAGGAAGGAACGAAAAAAACAAACCAAAGATTGGGAAGTTTTTGCACTTTGCTACAACGATTTTTCTATCACACTAATAATAACAATGTCATCACTCAAAGAACGACCTTGATATATGTGGTCAAGTCAGACATTAACCAAACTTTTTAGCTTCTGAGATGTGAAGAGTTCATCCTTTAAAGACATAAAATTTGGGCATACAATTAAACATAGGCTTTAGATGAAATGTTGGGTGATTTTCCTTGACATACATCTTTCACCACAAATGAAACCGTTAGACTTTCATACATTAATTAGAAGGATTTGAAAATGATGTGATACATACCTTGAGCTTCATCTGTTATAACGGTTTCCTTTTTTTGACGAATGAGTTTCCAGGGAGGTACAGGAGGTGGTTTTGGTGGTGCTACCAGAGGACAAGACCTACTTCTGGTCACCAGCACAGGATGGCTACAGATGTGGGAAAGCCCATATTCTCTAAGTTTCTCAGCAGAATCTGCCTAAAAGATGGAAAGTAGATTGAAAAGCATTCTCCTCCATTTAAAGTAGTACTTTTTCCAATATGAAAGTACTATCACCAACAGAGCAATATGGTGGTAATAAGAAAAAAATCATCCAATATCTCTACCTCTCTTAATATAAGCATTATTATCATTTGTATTTCTTTCCATCTTTTAAAGTTTCTGGAGCCCTGCTTCTTTATTTACAAAATGAGAGACTGGAACTAGTTTACACTTTTCAGTTCTAAAAGCTTAA
The DNA here is from genome assembly GCF_003255815.1 of Theropithecus gelada. NCBI lineage: Eukaryota > Metazoa > Chordata > Mammalia > Primates > Cercopithecidae > Theropithecus > Theropithecus gelada. Next base: position 119,815,377 of record NC_037671.1, read on the forward strand.
GATTGTGTGAGATTGCACAAAAAGCACATCAGTTAGTCCAAAATTAATCAGTCATTATTTTTACAGGCTAATGCTTTAACACTAGTGCTTAATATATATTTTTAAAAAACTAACCATTGCTACCTAATTTTTTTAAAGGCTCCTTTCTTGAATGTGTTCAGGTAAATAAAGTGGTAAGTGACTGTCTTGTCTACACTTTACCCTTCCTCCCCTAACAATGTGTTCCTCCACAGAAGATCCCCATGATTACACATGGCAGTGGAGGAATCCGGAGAAGTGCAGGGAGAAGAGGCTGTCCTTTGTCCTGCCAAATCAAGGAGCTGCCCAGATAGATACTTCTCATATTCTAATGTTAGACCTCCTGAAGCCAGTCTGCTTTAGAATAATTCAGAATAATACCTGAGTTCTACTTAGAACTTACGTTACTGATTTATGGCTGAACCATGCCAAAGGAAATAAAAAAGTATGTGAATGTTAAAGTGATATATACTATAGCCAAATTCTGACTTTCACAGCTTACTTTAACATTTAAAGTAAAATAAGATGAAATATTAACTACATTAAAGTCAATTTTGATCGATTTTGTCAATAACTATTTTTCTTCCTAGTTATGTTGTCTCAATGATTTCTATGCAATAGCCACAAACCAGATTGTAAATTTACAAAACAGACACTTAAATTAGAACCAGAAACCCACTTATCAGCCTATAGCAAATTATTACTTCAGCTGGAAACTGCCTTGCTCTCATGACTCTGCTGTAGAGCTCAATCTTCCCTGAGGTAGGAGACCCATGAGACAGGAGAGTCTTTGCAAGATCAGGATAATAATTTTAAGAAGGAGTTAATCAGTGCACTCGTATGTCCAGCAGAATGGTTTAAAGTATTGTAGACATTCAAAATACAGACAAAAGTGATGCAATAGTTTTTAAGTCACTGAAGTAGTGGAGAAAACTGTCATTTTCTTTTTATCCCTTTTGTATATTTTAGCAAGCTACTAAAAAATTTCAGAAAACTCTGGAATTATGTCTTAGAGTGCCTTAAAAAACTTTTACATAGATGTTCTTAAATATAAACCTTTTTCTATAACTTGAACCCTGTCAATTTTTAAGTTTTCATGAGTCAAGCCAATACCTGAAACTAATTCTTTCAATGGAAAGAAAATGCCTTGACATAGTAGTTATAAAAGGTAAATTACTGCAAAAGTTACATTTGAATAATATCCAAAATAGAAGTCAAATTCAAAGTAGTATTTAAAAGTTGAATAAGTTCCAGATATTTTGCTAGTCATAATTTTTGGTCTACATGTGTTAATTTCTTCCTGCCATTGCAACAAATTTTAGTGTAACTCCCCGCCGCCTTTCTTTAAACTGTAGAGCATTAGAAAATAAAATGATTTAAAGTATTTGGAAATATAAAGAACTGGTCCAAATAACAAATTCCAGTATTAGCACCTATTTATAATTTGAATAATCTGCCAAAGTACTAACATTATTTTGGCACAAGGAATTTAAATGCAACAATTCTACATACTTCATTTTATTTTTAGTGTACTACACAATACTTCTGATTCATGTAAAGTAATGCTATTAATAAGAGTTATAGTTTCATGCTGAGAAAGTTTGTTCAAGGATTTCAAAGTTCCTTAGGTTACAATTAGGGAAAGACAGAGATTTACAATAGTGCCTGAAACACTGAGTTTTTCATAGGCACTCAATATACATATGCTGCACAATTCATGCGTAAGACTTAAATTAGAAGTTTCGTTTCCTAAGACCCTTTCACTCTTTTTATTTCAGCTCATTTCAAACATTCTAAAAGATGCAAGAGTTGGATTTGGACAGGTGAAGGAGGCTTTAGTAAAACTCCCAGATCTACATAAAACTAAAACCATTAGAATACCCAAGAGGAGAAAGAAGTTGGATAATGTAATTTATAACATCTTGCTCCTTCCTCAATTTTGTTCTTGATTTTCTTGTATTTTTTTTTTACCACTTCTTTAAATAAATGTAAGTTCTTGACTTTATTTTACCTGCTGATCTTACTGTCTTTGAGGCTGTAACTTTTAGCAATGTACTCCATTTAACAAAATTTCATTAAGACAGAAATTGTTTCCTATAGGTATATTCTTAAGACATTGTATCTCTATTACATTCTCATATTTACCAGGGAAACCAGATCACCCTCACAGGATGCTAACCTAAAAGAATCAGCAGACAAGACAGGAAGATGGTGACTCACTAGTCAGTTCATTACAGCCTTGGAAGTCACTTACTGTTCCAGACACTGGGTTAATTCCAGAACCTCTGGGCACCTTAAGCCTTAAACTTCCCCAAAGGGAGGATTTATAATAATCTTTATGCCTTGAACTTCACCCATGCCTCAAGCTGCCTTTAAGTCTTCTCCCCTGATAATTTCAATATCTAGTAGTTCCTTGAACCCAGTGGAATCTTCTTCATCTCCAAACTTTCCAACATAAGATTCCCTCTGCTTTGAACACACTTTATCCCATTTACTTGCCTAACTTCTTTAAGGTCTCAGCTTAAACAGTTCTTCCTTAGGGACGACTTCCCTGGCTACCCATTAGAAAGGATGGCATGTTTCTGTTATGTCTTTCATTCATTTTTTTCATTCATTTAACCGTCTTTTCACTTGGTTACTCCTCCAACAAATATTAATTCACCTACACCTACTACGTGGCAGGCACCTTGTGTGCCTTCTATTCTAATTGTATTATTGCAGTTCACTCAACTGTATGCCTTCCTCATTAGGCTCTAAGCTTTGTGGGGAGGACCTTTCTTAGCAATCTTTCTTAGCACTGTATCTTCAAAACATAGCATATTGTTTACCATATAATAGCATATAATAGGTAATTCATAAAATCTGTTGAATCAATCAATGAATAAACAGATGTGAGTTTTTAGTCTTTGTTTTTAAAATTAAAAATGATCAGCACTACCAAAAGTTCAAAAGGATTATTTTGCACCCCATTCTTTTTATGGCGTGCAGAAAGCACAGGATAATACTTTATCCTCTGCTTACATTTTGTGGTTTTAAAGGGAGTTTGAGTACTTCTCATGACAGACATGAGACTATGGCACTCCATAAAGCATTGCTGGTATTCTTTTTTCTTTATTTCTTCTAAAAAAACAAACAGTATACACGTGCAGAATGTGCAGGTTTGTTACGTAGGTATGTGTGCCACGGTGGTTTGCTGCCCCTATTGACCCATCCCTCCCCTCAACCCCATCCCACACCAGGCCCTGTTGTGTATTGTTCCCCTCTCTGTGTCCATGTGTTCCCGGTGTTCAACCCCCACTTATGAGTGAGAACATGTGATGTTTGGTTTTCTGTTTCTGCATTAGTTTGCTGAGGATAATGGCTTCCGGCTTCATCCATGTCCTTGCAAAGGACATGATGTCATTCCTTTTTATGGCTGCATAGTATTCCATGGTGCATATGTACCATACTTTCTTTATTCAGTCTACCATTGATGGGGCATTAATGGTATTCTTCAGCAGTCCAACGAGTTAGAGCATTTACTTGCTAGCATATCTGAGACAGCACATAGGCCAGTAGCACGCAAAGAGGTTAAAAGAAAGGCAGGTGTGAGAAGGCCAGCCCTAATCTCAGCAAGAATCCTGACTTGGGAGAGGCTTTAGAAGTACATTTAGATTGTTGAATGTTGCTAGTTTTTAGATTCAGTCCAAATTGCTGTTTCTGCTGTTTAATCATGTATAATGTTTTCTAACTTTGGATTAAAAATAGTGAAACTGCCACAGTCAGGATGGCACCTTATCCTCTTACAATGTGAACACTATTGCATAGTAAATTTTTGCTGGAAAAATTATTTTTATCTAAAAAAGTGGAGAAGAAAGAATGAGAAGAAAGAGAAGGGGAAAAAATGTTAGCAACATGCCCCCCAAGCATAATCTAAAAGACAAATGTAATGCATATAGTAAAGTATAATAATCATTCAACTGGAATATTTATGTTTCAAGCTAATTTCTGTTCAAGTTTTTAAAACATAGCTCTTTCTAACTAACTAAATGAACATTCATGTGTAATCATATTGCTGCATCATGTAGTTGTATACTTTAATGTAGTGACTTCGGACTATGAAATCCTAGTAATGAAGTGTTAGATATCTAGAGTCCCCAAACAGAATTGGGATTCAAAAACCCCAAAAGCAGTAGGGCATTTGTTTAAATAAATTGTTAATCACTTGATGGACTTTGCCATCACAAGGGAAGGAGAAAAGTTTTTTTTCTGTCCAAGAACAATAGATAGCTTAAAAATTATGAAAATGCATAAATACTATGCAAGCACTAAATATACTGATTAAAATTTAGCATCATGAAAAAATGTTAACAATATCTTGTTAAGTGAAAAGCTGTTTCTAAATATAACATAAAGTGTGATTCCAGTAAAATGGTATACGCATACAAACACAGAATATAGAAGAAAAATCAAAGTATATATGACAAAACGTTAATAGGGCCTATGCCTTACCATTTATACTATAAATATTTAATTGCATTTCCTTTCACTACATTTTCTAAATTTTCTAAAATTTGTTAATTGTATTAAAAAATAGCATTTATTTTGTATTATTTTATGATACAAGAAAGGTCATAGCAGTATCTCTCCAGCCTGAGGATGAATTCACTAATATCATCTTATTTTAAGATATGTGGCCTATTTATGGGAAGGTCATTAATTATTACCTAGGAATAATTTCTATGATTTTCACTGAAATACATAAATTCTGTATCTTTCTTTTCGCTTATAACAGAAGGATCTATAAAAATTAAGTGTAACTCTATATTTTTTCTTGTCCTTTTTTATAATTAGCCAGAGCTATTGCAATCATCTAAGATAATTTTGGATATGTCAGATCCCTTAGGTCGAGTATCTAATTTTGAAGATAAGGAAACTTACATCCACAGATAGAATTTTAATTAAATTTTCACGTGCCTTCTACCACAGAAAGTAATCACCCATACACATGCGCACACACACACGTGCACCCACACACACAAAATAAATAATACTGTTTCCTAAGCTTGAATGCTTACCATCTTCTCTAATGAAAAGATCTTGTTTTCAAACAAATAGAGAGGTGTGAATGTCGCATATACGACCATATGAGAGGTCTGTATTGCAGAAGAACCTGTAAAACAAACATATATTATGTCATGAAAATCCTAGTCAAAATCGATCTGTCAGTCGCTCACTCCAGATTGTCCAATTGCCTTAATGAATTTATCTTTGGGCTGGTGAAAAATACATAAAGGATGCAAAATGAATTTAACAGATGTTAAATCTTAAAGATGTATCTATTTTACAGCCTGTCTCATTCATTTTAAGTTCACATTATTACTATTTAATAATTTAAGACCTTATTATACCTCATGACCAAGAGTTATTATATAACTATACTCTAGTTATTAGTCAGTGCAACATAGAATGGTCCACAAATGAGAATGTTCAAAAGGAATTATTTTTAAGTTGAGGCATTTCTTTACTTTTATAGATAGAATCTTTATTCTGTGTTGAACTTACAGGAAGTCCAGGAGTTTCTATGTCACTTTGTCATTTCAAAAAGAAAGAAAACCTAAGTAAAATGAATTTTTCCATGAAGAAGTAAGGCATAAATAATTTAGCTTGAAGTGTTTAATGCAGGTAGAATTTACTTTTGAGCATTGCTTATTTGTTTGTTATGTTTTTCTTATCCCTGAAATTATTCTATTTGATTATTTTATTCAGTAATTTTTGGTCCTGCAAATATTTTGGACAAATAAATAGAAGTGAATTTATTTTAGCCTCTTTTTATCTTTAATTAAATTTTTTTTTACAAATTTACATACTGAGATTTAACTATATTTGATACTATGTTTACAAAAGAATAATATCTTTAAGACCACAGAATATAAATTAGTTGTCAGCTCAGTGTATCTCTAGAATGGAGATATGAAAATCTGCCAAACTTATAGAAACATACTTTTACATTTCAAAATTGAAATATTTACATTTCTCATACATCTTGCCAACACATATTGATTGCTTTTTCGCTACATTACTCATTTGCCTATGCTACATTTTTTTGATGATGTTAGTTATCATCTAATGTCCACGCATGCTGTCTCCTCAACTAAATTTTAGGGTGTTTGTCTGCAGAGGCTTCGTTAAGAATTTGGTTTACTCCTTGTGGAGTACAAGGTACACTGTATTGTGTGATAACTTGTATGAAATAATATGTTTTTAAATATGAATAATCATCTTAAGTTTAAGGATGCAGTAAAATAATTATTCCTTTTAAAAAGAATGAATGTTAATGAAAATACTTTTCATGCACTCCTATCACCAGATAAAACCATTTGAGATACCCACATTGACCAGAATGCCCTCTGCAGTGACCAGTAATTTACAGTCTAGTTACTTTTCTCACTGATCAATCTAATAGAAGCCCTCCAATAAGTCCTCTAATCAAAAGAAAGATTGTGAAATGTCTTTAGGTGTCAGCTGAGAGTTGAAGGCTAGTAATGGAGAGGAAGTTCCTGACAGTGATGACTGCTAAATATTAAAAATGGATAAAATTTTAAAAATCAGTTTTTTATCTATATGCAGAACTTTCAAGGAAGAGGACAAGATTAAATGTACTTTTCAGGTTCAAGATTTAGCAGTTGACTCTCTACAGCTTAGGAAAGTATGAGAGGGGGAGGGAAGAAGAGTGAGGATTCCTCTCTGAGCCTGGCTACTGAGCAGGACTGGGCTTCTTTACAAAAGTCAGCTGAGTTTCCAGATGTTAAACATACATTCTGCATAATATTTGACCAAGTATCTGGGCACCCCATGGCTCCTTCAAGTTGATCCATTTCATTAACTCTTTTCTAAATCTTGTTTTAAAAATCATCAAGTGTAAAAGTATTTTGGTCCAAATTATATTCCACATTTGTACATTATGCATTAGAAATTTTGATGTCTTCCCTAAAATTTTCTAAAGTTTAATATTTAATGTGATCACATTAAGTACTTTGCCCTTGATCTTTAATAAGTCTTTTGAACTTTTATTTTCCTTATGATATTAAAAATAAAGTTTGTGATGTAAGCATTTTGGAAAAAGTTCTCATTTACTTTATACCATTATGTAATAAAATATATGGAAACTTGGGAATTCCAGGTGGGCTCTTGGAAAAAAATAACTTTAGAAACTTGAAGTAAAGAATGTGGTCTTGACATATTATAGAAATGATGTTGATGACAAAAAATAGTTCCTCCAAATTTTAAGATAATCACACATTTTACATGAGATTATAATATTTAATGTTGAAATTTAAAAAAATAACACCAGTGTTTAGTCAAGGGTGAAGTTTTAAATATTTAATAAGTGGTATAACATGGACACAGATTAATTAGACTAGAAACTGATTATAAATATTGGTATCACTATACTAGTGCTATTAGCTAAACACCAGTCTGTAAAATCTGGATAAGAATGTGCTATTAAATAGAGATTTTCAAACTATGTTTTATATATCTTATAAATGAGATTCAGGGGCCCAGGAACTCAGTGAACTATTATGTAAAACACTGCAGATTTGTGTGCACACTAACTGCTTTAGTCTGTTTTGTACTGCTAAAACAATATATTTGAGACTGAGTAACTTATAAAGAACAGAAGTTTATTTCCCCACAGTTCTGGAGGCTGGGAAGCCCAAGATCAAGGTGCTGGCATCTGGTGAGGAACTTTTTGCTGTGCCATCCCATGGCCAAATAAGCATGTCATCCCATAGGCAAACTCACTGTTTTATAACAAACCCAGAGGAGGATACCTAACACACCCATGATAATGGCATTACTCCATTCCCTCTGTCCTCACGGCCTAATTACCTCTCATTAGCCCCACCTCCCAACACTGGGGAGCAAACAGTGTTGGGAGGTGAGCTGTTTAATCCCCAAACAGCATTGGGGATCAAAATTCTAGCACATGGACTTTAGAAGACACATTCAACCAAGAGTACGAAGAATTTGGAAAAACAGAGATGGTTCATAATTTTTATAAGATTTTCAAAGAAGTTTATTACTCAATAAAAGATGTGAATTATTTTTAAAGTGTCTAAAGGGCCTTGGATAATTCCTATTTGTTCTATTATTTCTCTGTAAATATGTTGTGTGATTCTGCAGTATTAGAACACTCATAATGCTTTCTGGTTTTACTATATATGGATAAAAGTTCTTTTAGAAGATCTTAAAGGCAAATGTTTAAATCCAGGGGCTCTATAATTTCTTTCAGTGAACTATCAATGATACAAACCATGAAATGTCTTTATCTTTCCAGTTGGAGTAACTTTGCATTGAATTAGCACAGCTGCATATAAAATAAAGTCTAATAATTGAGAAAGAAATTTAAGAAAAAAATATACTCTTGAATAATGAGATAGAATTTTACACTCCAGTCTCTAAAACTGCCTTAAAATATTTTGTACATTAATTATGAGCCTTATATGGCCTACAACTGCCATACTTATTATATTTTATTGCCTAAAAGAAGCTTTTGCTACATTTGTATGATTTCAATGTTTTATTTTACATGTGATACAGCTCTTTTTGCCTTCTATAAGCATATTTCAGAAGATTGCAATAAAACATGTAAGATTACTTAAATACCACTTCTATCATTGATTTTATTTTATGTCAAATGTTTACTGTCTGAACTTATAACAATTTCAGCCTGAAATGTTGAGTCCCAGTGAGATGAACCCCAAATTACTACAAGTCCTTAAGAAGTATTTGTTAAATATTATATATGATTTTTATTTTTATTTATATGATATGATATTTAGTCAATTTAGAATAGCTAACCTTCAGTAAATGCCTACTCTGTGCTAAGGCCTAAGTATTTTCTATGAGTCAGTTCACATAAACCCTATGAATAAATTCTATTTTTAACAGCTTTTTTCAGGCAAGTAAATTGAGTTACAGATAGGTTAAGTAACATGTCAAGTACACAGTTAAGAAGTGTGAAGTATAAAGTAATCCCTGGTCTTTCTGGCAATTTTTTAGTGTCTATTTTTCTATGTGGCAATATGTAAAGAGGATAATGACTAGAGTGTCTTCCGGCCCACTTCCTACCAGAAAATATTTGCAGTTCCAATATTTGAAGCAAGGCTGAAAAGTAAAAGACTTTTATACCAGGCCCATAATTTCTTAGTTCAAGTTTTTAAAAAATATATATTAGTGGACTTCTAATCTATTTGTTTCATCAGTTCCACATATCCATATTCTTTCCTGAGCATAATTCCCAAGGCTAATTTCTTTGCTTCTTTGCTTCATAGAGGCTACTTTGAAGATAGCTGCAACAAAGAGGTCACAGTCTTAACAATCTTTGACACAACCAGGTGTGTTGTTTAAGTTTTACTGGACTGTATTAGGCCATACTTGTGTGACTACAAAGAAATACCTGAGACTGGATAATTTATAAAGAAAAGAGGTTTAATTGGCTCATGGTTCTGCAGGGTGTACAGGAAGCCTAGAGCTGGTATCTGTTTCTGGAGAGGCCTCAGGGAGCTTTTACTCATGGCAGAAGGCAAAAGGGGGAGTAGGTGTCTCACATGGTGAGAATGGGAGCAAGCAAGAGAGTAGGGGGAGATGCTACACAGTTTCAAACGACCAGATCTTGCAAGAACTCACTGTCATGAAGACAGCACCAAGCCTTGAGGGATCTGCCCTCAGGTCCCAAGCAACTCCCACCAGGCTCCACCTTCAGCACTGGGGATTACAATTCAACATGAGGTTTGGGCGAGGACAAATATCCAAAATACATCATGGAGCTTTGTTGTTTAATACTTAGGTGTGGCCATGGAACTGAACTGTCTTCAACAGAATGAGAACAGAAGTGATAAACAATACAGCTTGTTTTTACTTCAAACATCTTGCACCTGCAATCCTCCAAGCTCTTTTACTTCCCACTGGTATAGAGCTTCAGAATTCACATGCTAGAGTATAGGAGGCATAAAAAGGGAGGAGCATGGCTCTCTTCAACACCAGCCTTATCTCCAATTAATTGTGGTCAAGAAATAGCCTTTTTGTTTTTCAATGTTGTATGTTCTGTGATCTCAAACATTTCTCTCTCTTTTTTCCCCATTTATTTTGGAAAAGCAGACAATTCTTCCCTGAACTCATTTCTTATTTGAAATATCTTGCTAACAGTAGATATTACAAACTAACACTGCCTAGAATAGTAGATTTTCAATCACTTATTTTAGAGACTCAGGTTCACTGAGTACATGGCTAACTTCTAAATTGTCACAGGTTCTGGTTTTACCAAATATTTCGCTGTGTGAGGTAGATCCCCAGGTTTCCTCAAGTTTGAAATACTATTTCTTCACTGCCTTCTACTCTACTGTTAAGCAAACACCACATAATTTCACCTTGTTATTAGTACTCTACTTCTGGCAAGAGTTAGTTTATCATGAAGTAATTGTAGCTGCTATAGTGAACACACTAAAAAATATGACTTAAACATGATATAGTTTCTTTTCGTTCATATAAAGTACAAAATGAACCTTCTTGACCAGCAAGCAGATCTCCAGGTAGTGATTCACATACTCCTGCTCTGTCCCTCCTTGTGGCTTTGCCATCTTTAATACTGTGCTCTCAACAGCAGTGAGCTAACAGAAGGGGAATTGCAATTGAGAACATGGTATAGGTCAGTCTACAGCTCGTATGTATCACTTTGCTTCATGTCCTGTGGGCTAGAAATTAGAAGGCCACATCTCATTTAAAAGAGGCTGGGAAAATGTAGCACAACTGTGTTCCTAGGAAGAGGAGGAAATTGTGAAAAGCTAGCAGTATTTCTCATAGTCAGAAAATATCCAACTTACTATTCCACTGAGTCATATTCTAATGGTATTGACTTTTGCTTTTTTGAAACAATTTTTTTAAAGTTACTATGATACTGAACTCTATTACTATATTACTACACAAATTCTAACTTACCCTGTAGTTAATAAGTTACTGGCAAAACTCAAATCTCTAATATTTCTGGTAATCATTTTTTCTCAAAAATTGGAAGGGTCTGATTACTCATGCTTATAAAACTTCGGTATTTGTAATTAATGTCATCATTTGTATCAAATTTCTTTATAAGTTACATTTTAAATTTAGCTATTTAGAGAATAAAAGTTTTCAATAAGTTTTACAGTTTAAAATATTAACATTCATAGATATTGAGAGGAGAGATAACAGAGTAGTTGTGTGAACTCTGGAGTAAGACTGTGTAGGTTCATAAACCCACTTTACACTTTGTAATTTTGAGTTCCTCCAAGAGAGCAGAATCAGTGCCAAAGAACTTCCCCTCTATACCAGGAAAAAGGTCTTAACAGGACTTTCTCAGCCGAATTTTAGAATTGGGAATGATCAGTGACTACAATGTGTCCCCTGCTATTTTGTTTTATGAGTGGAGTTTATATTGCAGTTACTGTGTTCCTCTTCATATGGGAAGGTTTTTAAATTTAGGAAATTTAGGTTTTTAAAAAGTTTATTATCAGAATTTTATTTGTGAATTTTCTATATATATTACCTTAATTCAATAAAACTGATTTTAGGAAGCAATATTTGAGTGCATGTATAATTTTCAAATAGGACTTTAAGAGCTTTCAAACTTCTATTCAGAATTTGTGACTTATATAGTTTTCTGTCATTTCATTCTCTGCATCATCTGCTGAGTTTGTAATCATCATTGGTCAGATTGGTCGTTAGTCCAAATTGGAAAGATATTAATGACAACATTACATGAGAGATGGGAGTGGATACATATGGGTGTATCTGTAAGCATGTGTGTGCATGTACATGACTTGGAGATCCTGGATATTTTAACGAGATGCAATTACTGGATAATAATTTGGATTGGGACTCTTGGTAAGTATTGAACATACATGTGAGAAGAAGAGTGAAATGGGTATCTGGTGATCAGGAAAGTGAAATGTGGTGAAGACTGATCATTGTTCACCAAATGGTTTCCTCTTTCTCCTGAAATGATCGATCTTTAGCACATTCCACATTCCATATTTTCCAACTCCTCTTAAAGTCAGATGTGGCCATTGGACTGAATTATCTTCAATAGAATGAGACCAGAGTGATATACAATGCAGCTTTTTTTATTTCAGACACCTTGCTCCTGCAATCCTCAAAGCTCTTTTTCTTCCCACTGGTATAGAACTTTAGAATGCTAGAGGTATAAAAAGCATAAAATGGAAGGAGCATGGGTCTCTTCAATACCATCTAGAAAATAACTTCCTGCCAAGGATTAACACTAGTCTTTTTATTTTAATTGAGAAAGGAATATATATGACATCAGAGTCATTTGTTAGGCATGCCAGCTAGTGTACCTAAATGAATACACTTATTTTGGAAATAAGAAAATGAATTCTTAATTGTCAAGTCATTATTAGGGTATGCATTGGATAATATTAGATGACATATAAATATATACATAAATCTCTACATGTCTTCTGCCATTATAAAACTATATCTCCTATGGCATTTAAAACTGTGAGTGCCATTTTATTTTAATGACCACTGTGATAAATATGCCACTTTGAAAAAATTAATAAAACAGGGGTTCTTTATATTAAATTTTAAGTGACTTACCAGAATTAATTATAACACATCTAATATCAAATCAAACATAAAGAATAAAGGCCGAGCGTGGTGGCACATGCCTATAGTCCCAGCACTTTGGGAGGCCAAGGTGGGTGGATCACTTGAGGTCAAGAGTTTGAGACCAGCCTAGTCAACATGGTGAAGCTCCATCTGTACTAAAAATACAAGAATTAGCCGGGTGTAATGGCATGCACCTGCAGTCCCAGCTACTTGGGAGGCTGAGGCACGAGAATCGCTTGAACCTGGGAGGTGGAAGTTGCAGTGAGCTGAGATTGCACCACTGCACTCCAGCCTGGGTGACACAGCAAGACTCTGTGTCAAATGAATAAATAAATAAACAAATAAATAAACAAACAAACAATATAAATATGTTATTTTTTCCATATGAGTTTGAATTGTAACTCAGTTGTCTCTTGAATGCTTACTGTCTATCAATTATCTCCTTTATAAGTGAAACCAAAGCAGCTGATTGCAGGAAATGAATTGTAACACCATCAGAAATGTACTTAGATTTAACTCTGTGGGAGAAGGAAGTTCACATGGCCACCCTCTTATTTATGCCAGACAAAATACTCCTATAGAGTTCATTCTAATACCGTACCTTTAGCACAGTCAAGAATTAATAAAGGCTTTTGCAGTAAGTATGCTAAAATGTAACTCTTCCAACAAGTGCTAAGCACTTTACCTGGATTCAACACTTGATTCTCACAAGGACCCTCACCAAAACAATGATGCTGATTTATAGAGATCCTGAGTTTAAAGAGGCTCTATCACTTGCCTGATACTTATACACTCAGTGTTGAAGCAGATATTGAACTCAAGCAGCTTGACTCCACAGTCCAAACTGAACCACATTCTATGTGTTGGGATGACCCTAACTGTAAGTTCAGCAGGAGAAAGGAGGCATCATTACTTTTATTTTCACAAAGGAAGAACTCAGAGAAAGTTTTAACCATTTTCACAAAGATGAAGAACCATCAGTAAGTCTGCTAATGTAATGTTTCTTACTGTCCAAAAATATTGCTTAAAACATCAATATAAGAAAATGATTTTTAATGTAGAATTAAAAATACAATAGTGACTTTTTTCTATCCACATCACTAGGCAGGTTTCAGTAAAAGTAAAAAGCCATAATTATTAAAATGTCCTCATACAAATCATCACAGTATATTAAGAAAAAATATAAAAATTTATTAATAAAGCACACTACTAGGTGTGAAAACATGTATTTTGAGTAGCTAATGAAAGACGAGGTGAAAGTGATAACCTGCACTCCGGAAGCACCAAGATAGATGAGTCAAAGCTGAGACTATAAAGCCTCAAAAGAGACACTCTAGTCTTCCTCCTGAATAGGTTGAGGTATCATTTTTTATAGCATGTTTTCTTTCAACCTGATACCATTTGTTTAAAGGCTTCTTTTTTTTTTTTTTTTTTTTTTTTGAGACGGAGTCTCGCTCTGTTGTCCGGGCTGGAGTGCAGTGGCCAGATCTCAGCTCACTGCAAGCTCCGCCTCCCGGGTTCCCGCCATTCTCCTGCCTCAGCCTCCCGAGTAGCTGGGACTACAGGCGCCCGCCACCTCGCCCGGCTAGTTTTTTGTATTTTTTAGTAGAGACGGAGTTTCACCGTGTTAGCCAGGATGGTCTCGATCTCCTGACCTCGTGATCCACCCGTCTCGGCCTCCCAAAGTGCTGGGATTACAGGCTTGAGCCACCGCTCCCGGCCTAAAGGCTTCTATACCTAGACTGTTTTAGCTGGTACAGAGGACAAAAGTGTGGTAGCCCAAGGGTCTTTAGAGATAATTCGTAAGTCCAAATTGGAAAGATATTAATTAAACGAAAAACCTCCAATGTGATTTTAAGTGATAGAGAAACCCAAGCATTTTCACAAAAATACTTGACCTTTATACAATGAGGCTATTATAAATAGATCTTGTACATCCACTCAGTCACAATGTGATACACGAAAAAGTGTGGTTGTCGGTATCGTGATATAAACAATGACTTCTACCGTCTCCAGCCTCACAGTTATTTTCTAAAACACAGTAAAAGATCTGGAGGCCCATTGTGAGCAAGGAGCCAGATGTAGACTTTTTGTTTCATTTGGTGGCTGGCATCTAACCACTCAAACAAGTAACTTTGAATTCACTTAATTTGGATGATAAATTTAACCTGAGTATTTCTTAGAGCAATACCTGAAAGCGACAGCAGAAGCCTCTCCCATATGTGGATACTTCTTCTGTGACAATTGCACTCCAATTTGGACAAGCAGGCTTCTGTCTCATTGGTAGGACTTTGGCCCAACATACCTACCCATCAGAGAACCCAGCATTTATGGCCACCTTGAATAAGTTTATTTAGTTATTTCAAAAGAAAAAATGTATTTCTATGTTTCAAGGTTTTCCAGCATTTTAAGAAACAACTAAATTAGTTATTATTCTAAGAAATTAGGAGCTTACAATCTGATAGGGACTGCACAGAGTACTGTACTTCTGATGAGGGTCTTGAACCATGAAGTGAGAATTTGAATTTTTCTTTTTCTCCATCTTTACTTCTCTTCTTTCCAATGTCTCTTGCATCTGCTTTCTCTAATATACGAAAAAAATCACAATAAATATTTTAACTAGACAACCTCAAACTATATTTCTTATTCAGTCGTTGTCTTAAAGAAAAAAGGCCAAAATAATAGTATTATTTAAATGTAAAACTATAGCCATAATTTCTCTAAAACACGATCCCTCTAATTAGAAACACCACAATAAAGCCAGGGAGAACTTTGAAAACTGGCTATATTATGAAATAAATGCAGCCTTGCCTTTTATCTACTGCATATGATTTTGTTTCATGAAGATAATTATTTGAATATATTTTATTCATATAAGATTATGGTATTAAGGTAATTTTCTCATTTTAAAAATAAAAACAAAACACAACAAAGCCTGTACTGAAAGTTAAGTCCTAAATGTAGAGCCCTCTCAGATTTTCCTTATTTGGGTCCTCCACTTACAGGAAACACAGTTTTGTGACTCCAAAATATTTTATTGTGGAGCCCAGACTCCAACCAAAGTCCCAAGCCAGCATCTTATTGCCTACATGGCTTGGGTAATAAAACTCTTGTATCCAGAACTATTCCCACCATTTGAATGCTCATTCATATACTCAATCTATAAAACATATTCTTCTTCAACTTAAAATACTATTCTCAAAGATGTTTTAAATTCCCTAACAAACCTCTCTCAATTCAGAGACAGAAATTATACATTTCTGTCATTTCATTTTTTTTTTTTTAGAGGTAAGGATTTTATTTTTTATTTTATTATTATTGTTATTATTATTATTATTATTATACTTTAAGTTCTAGGGTACATGTGCATAACATGCAGGTTTGTTACATATGTATACTTGTGCCATGTTGGTGTGCTACACCCATCAACTTGTCAGCATCCATCAACTCGTCATTTACATCAGGTATAACTCCCAGTGAAATCCCTCCTGCCCCCCTTCCCCATGATAGGCCCCGGTGTGTGATGTTCCCCTTCCTGAGTCCAGGTGATCTCATTGTTCAGTTCCCACCTATGAGTGAGAACATGTGGTGTTTGGTTTTCTGTTCTTGTGATAGTTTGCTGAGAATGATGGTTTCCAGCTGCATCCATGTCCCCACAAAGGACACAAACTCATCCATTTTTATGGCTGCATATAATTCCATAGTGTATATGTGCCACATTTTCTTAATCCAGTCTGTCACTGATGGACATTTGGGTTGATTCCAAGTCTTTGCTATTGTGAATAGTGACACAATAAACATACGTGTGCATGTGTCTTTATAGCAGCATGATTTATAATCCTTTGGGTATATCCCCAGTAATGGGATGGCTGGGTCATATGGTACATCTAGTTCTAGATCCTTGAGGAATCACCATACTGTTTCCCATCATGGTGGAACTAGTTTACAGTCCCACCAGTAGTGTAAAGGTGTTCCTATTTCTCTACATCCTCTCCAGCACCTGTTGTTTCCTGACTTTTTAATGATTGCCATTCTAACTGGTGTGAGATGGTATCTCATTGTGGTTTTGATTTGCATTTCTCTGATGGCCAGTGATGATGAGCATTTTTTCATGTGTCTGTTGGCTGTATGAATGTCTTCTTTTGCAAAATGTCTGTTCATATCCTTTGCCCACTTTTTGATGGGGTTGTTTGTTTTTTCTTGTAAATTTGTTTGAGTTCTTTGTAGGTTCTGGATATTAGCCCTTTGTCAGATGGGTAGATTGTAAAATTTTTCTCCCATTCTATAAGTTGCCTGTTCACTCTGATGGTAGTTTCTTTTGCTGTGCAGAAGCTCTTTAGTTTAATTAGATCCCATTTGTCAATTTTGGCGTTTGTTGCCGTTGCTTTTGGTGTTTTAAACATGAAGTCCTTGCCCATGCCTATGTCCTGAACGGTATTACCTAGGTTTTCTTCTAGAGTTTTTATGGTATTAGGTTAAACATTTAAGTCTCTAATCCATCTTGAATTAATTTTTGTATAAGGTGTAAGGAAAGGATCCAGTTTCAACTTTCTACTTATGGCTAGCCAATTTTCCCAGCACCATTTATTAAATAGGGAATCCTTTCCCCATTTCTTGTTTTTCTCATGTTTGTCAAAGATCAGATGGCTGTAGATGTCTGGTATTATTTCTGAGGACTCTGTTCTGTTCCATTGGTCTATATGTCTGTTTTGGTACCAGTACCATGCTGTTTTGGTTACTGTAGCCTTGTAGTATAGTTTGAAGTCAGGTAGCGTGATGCCTCCAGCTTTGTTCTTTTGACTTAGGATTGTCTTGGCAATGCAGGCTCTTTTTTGGTTCCATATGAACTTTGAAGCAGTTTTTTCCAATTCTGTGAACAAACTCATTGGTAGCTTGATGGGGATGGCATTGAATCCATAAATTACCTTGGGCAGTATAGCCATTTTCACAATATTGATTCTTCCTACCCATGAGCATGGAATGTTCTTTCATTTGTTTGTGTCCTCTTTTATTTCACTGAGCAGTGGTTTGTAGTTCTCCTTTAAGAGGTCCTTTACATCCCTTGTAAGTTGGATTCCTAGGTATTTTATTCTTTTTGAAGCAATTGTGAATGGAAGTTCATTCATGATTTGGCTCTCTGTTTGTCTGTTACTGGTATATAAGAATGCTTGTGATTTTTGCACATTAATTTTGTATCCTTAGACTTTGCCGAAGTTTCTTATCAGGTTAAGGAGATTTTGGGCTGAGACAATGGGGTTTTCTAAATATACAATCATGTCATCTGCAAACAGGGACAATTTGACTTCTTGTTTTCCTAACTGAATGCCCTCTATTTCTTTCTCTTGCCTGATTGCCATAGCCAGAACTTCCAACACTATGTTGAATAGGAGTGGTGAGAGAGGGCATCCCTGTCTCATGCCAGTTTTCAAAGGGAATTTTTCCAGTTTTTGCCCATTCGGTATGATATTGGCTGTGGGTTTGTCATAAATAGCTCTTATGATTTTGAGATACATTCCATCAATACCGAATTTATTGAGCGTTTTTAGCATGAAGGGCTGTTGAATTTTGTCAAAGGCCTTTTCTGCATCTATTGAGATAATCATGTGGTTTTTGTCTTTGGTTCTGTTTATATGCTGGATTACGTTTATTGATTTGCGTATGCTGAACCAGCCTTGCATCCCAGGGATGAAGCCCACTTGATCATGGTGGATTTTGATGTGCTGCTGGATCCGGTTTGCCAGTATTTTATTGAGGATTTTTGCATCGATGTTCATCAGGGATATTGGTCTAAAATTCTCTTTTTTTGTTGTGTCTCTGCCAGGCTTTGGTATCAGGATGATGTTGGCCTCATAAAATGAGTTAGGGAGGATTCCCTCTTTTTCTATTGATTGGAATAGTTTCAGAAGGAATGGTACCAACTCCTCCTTGTACCTCTGGTAGAATTCAGCTGTGAATCCATCTGGTCCTGGACTTTTTTTGGTTGGTTGGCCTGGCTATTAATTATTGCCTCAATTTCAGAGCCTGCTATTGGTCTATTCAGGGATTCAGCTTCTTCCTGGTTTAGTCTTGGAAGAGTGTAAGTGTCCAGGAAATTATCCATTTCTTCTAGATTTTCTAGTTTATTTGTGTAGAGGTGTTTATAGTATTCTCTGATGGTAGTTTGTATTTCTGTGGGGTCAGTGGTGATATTCCCTTTATCATTTTTTATTGCATCTGTTTGATTCTTCTCTCTTTTCTTCTTTATTAGTCTTGCTAGTGGTCTATCAATTTTGTTGATCTTTTCAAAAAACCAACTTCTGGATTCATTGATTTTTTGGAGGGTTTTTTGTGTCTCTATCTTCTTCAGTTCTGCTCTGATCTTAGTTATTTCTTGCTTTCTGCTAGCTTTTGAATGTGTTTGTTCTTGCTTCTCTAGTTCTTTTAATTGTGATGTTAGAGTGTCAATTTTAGATCTTTCCAGCTTTCTCTTGTGGGCATTTAGTGCTATAAATTTCCCTCTACACACTGCTTTAAATGTGTCCCAGAGATTCTGGTATGTTGTATCTTTGTTCTTATTGATTTCAAAGAACATCATTATTTCTGCCTTCATTTCGTTATGTACCCAGTAGTCATTCAGGAGCAGGTTATTCAGTTTCCATGTAGTTGAGCGGTTTTGATTGAGTTTCTTAGTCCTGAGTTCTAGTTTGATTGCACTGTGGTCTGAGAGACAGTTTGTTATAATTTCTGTTCTTGTCCATTTGCTGAGGAGTGCTTTACTTCCAATTATGTGGTCAATTTTGGAATAAATGTGATGTGGTGCTGAGAAGAATGTATATTCGGTTGATTTGGGGTGGAGAGTTCTGTAGATGTCTATTAGGTCTGCTTGCTGCAGAGATGAGTTCAATTCCTGGATATCCTTGTTAACTTTCTGTCTCGTTGATCTGTCTAATGTTGACAGTGGAGTGTTGAAGTCTCCCATTATTATTGTATGGGAGTCTAAGTCTCTTTGTAAGTCTCTAAGGACTTGTTTTATGAATCTGGTTGCTCCTGTATTGGGTGCATATATATTTAGGATAGTTAGCGCTCCCTGCTGAATCGATCCCTTTACCATTATATAATGGCCTTCTTTGTCTCTTTTGATCTTTGATGGTTTAAAGTCTGTTTTATCAGAGACTAGTATTGCAACCCCTGCTTTTTTTTGTTCTCCATTTGCTTGGTAGATCTTCCTCCATCCCTTTATTTTGAGCCTATGTATGTCTCTGCATGTGAGATGGGTCTCCTGAATACAGCAGACTGATGAGTCTTGACTCTTTATCCAGTTTGCCAGTCTGTGTCTCTTAATTGGAGCATTTAGTCCATTTACATTTAAGGTTAAGATTGTTATGTGTGAACTTGATCCTGCCATTATGATATTAACTGGTTATTTTGCTCATTAGTTGATGCAGTTTCTTCCTAGCCTCGATGGTCTTTACATTTTGGCATGTTTTTGAGATGGCTGGTACCGGTTGTTCCTTTCCATGTTGAGTGCTTCCTTCAGGGTCTCTTGTAAGGCAGGCCTAGTGGTGACAAAATCTCTAAGCATTTGCTTATCTGTAAAGGATTTTATTTCTCCTTCACTTATGAAACTTAGTTTGGCTGGATATGAAATTCTGGGCTTAAAATTCTTTTCTTTAAGAATGTTGAATATTGGCCCCCACTCTCTTCTGGCTTGGAGAGTTTCCGCCGAGAGATCTACTGTTAGTCTGATGGGCTTCCCTTTGTGGGTAACCCGACCTTTCTCTCTGGCTGCCCTTAAGATTTTTTCCTTCATTTCAACTTTGGTGAATCTGGCAATTATGTGTCTTGGAGTTGCTCTTCTCGAGGAGTATCTTTGTGGCGTTCTCTGTATTTCCTGAATTTGAATGTTGGCCTGCCCTACTAGGTTGGGGAAGTTCTCCTGGATGATATCCTGAAGAGTGTTTTCCAACTTGGTTCCATTTTCCCCCTCACTTTCAGGCACCCCAATCAGACGTAGATTTGGTCTTTTTACATAATCCCATACTTCTTGCAGGCTTTGTTCATTTCTTTTTCTTCTTTTTTCTTTAGATTTTTCTTCTCACTTCATTTCATTCATTTGATCCTCAATTGCTGATACTCTTTCTTCCAGTTGATTCAGTTACTGAAGCTTGTGCATTTGTCACGTATTTCTCGTGTCATGGTTTTCATCTCTGTCAGTTCGTTTATGGCCTTCTCTGCATTAATTATTCTAGTTATCATTTCTTCCACTCTTTTTTCAAGATTTTTAGTTTCTTTGCACTGGGTACGTAATTCCTCTTTTAGCTCTGAGAAGTTTGATGGGCTGAAGACTTCTTCTCTCATCTCGTCAAAGTCATTCTCCGTCCAGCTTTGATCCATTGCTGGCAATGAGCTGCGTTCCTTTGCAGGGGGAGATGCGCTCTTATTTTTTGAATTTCCAGCTTTTCTGCCCTGCTTTTTCCCCATCTTTGTGGTTTTATCTGCCTCTGGTCTTTGATGATGGTGACGTACTGATGGGATTTTGGCGTGGGTGTCCTTTCTGTTTGTTAGTTTTCCTTCTAACAGTCAGGACCCTCAGCTGTAGGTCTGTTGGAGATTGCTTGAGGTCCACTCCAGACCCTGTTTGCCTGGATGTCAGCAGCAGAGGCTGCAGAAGATAGAATATTGCTGAACAGCGAGTGTACCTGTCTGATTCTTGCTTTGGAAGCTTCCTCTCAGGGGTGTACTCCACTGTGTGAGGTGTGGGGTGTCAGTCTGCGCCTAGTGGGGGACATCTCCCAGTTAGGCTACTCAGGGGTGAAGGACCCACTTGAGCAGGCAGTCTGTCCATTCTCAGATCTCAACCTCCATGTTGGGAGATCCACTGCTCTCTTCAAAGCTGTCAGACAGAGTCGTTCGCGTCTGCAGAGGTTTCTGCAGAGGTTGCGTCTGCTTTTTTTTGTAGTTGTTGTTGTTTAGCTGTGCCCTGTCCCCAGAGGTGGAGTCTACAGAGACAGGCAGGCCTCCTTGAGCTTCTGTGAGCTCCACCCTGTTCAAGCTTCCCAGCCGATTTGTTTACCTACTTAAGCCTCAGCAATGGCAGGCGCCCCTCCCCTAGCTTCGCTGCTGCCTTGCGTTAGATTGCAGACTGTTGTGCTAGCAATGAGGGAGGCTCCGTGGGTGTGAGACCCTCCCGGCCAGGTGTGGGATATAATCTCGTGGTGTGCCCGTTTGCTAAGACCCTTGGTAAAGCGCAGTATTGGGGTGGGAGTTACCCAATTTTCCAGGTGTTGTGTGTCTCAGTTTCCCTGGCTAGGAAAAGGGATTCCCTTCCCCCTTGCGCTTCCCAGGTGAGGCGATGCCTCGCCCCGCTTCAGCTCTCGCTGGTTGGGCTGCAGCAGCTGACCAGCACCGATTGTCCGGCACTCCCTAGTGAGATGAACCCAGTACCTCAGTTGAAAATGCAGAAATCACCTGTCTTCTGTGTCGCTCGCGCTGGAGCTGGAGACTGGAGCTGTTCCTATTTGGCCATCTTGCTCCACCCCTCTGATTTCTGTCATTTCATTCTATGCATCATCTGCTGAGTTTGTAATCATCATTGGTCAGGTTGCTCATTACTTATAATGTTTCTGAATATCCAAAATAGACATGTTTCATATCTTAGCTTTTTTTTCTTTCTTTTTGACAGGCTTTCACTCTGCTGCCCAGGCTGGAGTGCAGTGGCGCAGTCTCAGCTCACTGCAGCATTGGCCTCCCAGGCTGGAGCAATTCTCCCACCTCAGCCTCCTGAATAGCTGGGACTATAGGTGCACACTGCCACACCTTGCTAATTTTTCTTTTTATTTTCTTTTTATTTTCTTTTTTTATAGACACAGGGTTTCACCATGTTGTATAGACTGGTCTTGAACTCCTGGGCTCAAGTGATCTGCCAGCATCAGCCTCTCAAAGTGCTGGGAATACAGGCGTGAGCAACCATGCCTGGCCCATATCTTAGCTTTTTCAGTAGATTTAACACTTAAATTAGATATAAAAGTAAAGATAACTATAACTTCAACCATAGGATAAAACATTTAACCAGGAAATTTAGGTTCTTATAAGTTTATTATCAGAATTTTATTTGTGAATTTTCTATATATATTACCTTAATTCAATAAAACTGATTTTAGGAAGCAATATTTGAGTGCATGTATAATTTTCCAATAGGACTTTAAGAGCTTTCAAACTTCTATTCAGAATTTGTGACTTAAAAATAATACATAATAAAAATTATAAATAGAAGAAAATCAAACTGTCTCACATAGAAATTTGGATAGTATACAACAGTGCTCACCGAAATGTGTTTTTGCCAATACCCTAAATAAGGATTGCTCCTCTGTCATTTCATCCCACCCATCTGGCAAAACCCCACTCTGAATAAACTTGGCAGCTGAGTCCCACTGGAAGTAATCCTCCTGTCGTTCTGCAAACTTTGCCACATCTATTTTAAATCTCTGTGAGAATCTACATCTTCCACCTCCACCTCACTTTCAGCTCATAACTAGGTTGTATATAAACAAAAAGTAGAAGCCTTGGTCTGAAGTCCTCATCTTCTCCTACTAAACTTGTTTACCCACCTACACCTGTATCCACTCCCCCATGACCTGTGCCTACCTATGAGAATGGAGGAGCCATTGCTCTCCCTGGGTTGGCCCAATCCCCCTGGAGCTGTGGTGTGGAACTTGTTCCTTCTTCTCAGAAAATGTATACTATTGCAGTCATCTCAGTGGGATCTTCTCAGTCATGACTTTAAAAAACTCAATTCTCCTTCACGAGATTCACAAATACATATTCGTCTGCATCCCACATTCTTCCCTATCAGTTTCCACTTTGCAATTTCCTGTTCCTCAAGGCCAAGCTTCACACAATGTTGTTTATACATTATTTTACTTCCCACTTCCTTCTTACTCCCCTCCAATGTCTCTTCTACTCCCATCACTCACAAGTGCGCAATGACCTCTATATCACAAAATATAATTGAGAAATTTAAATTTTCATCATAGTTCATCTTCCCACCATATTTAATACAATCTCTGGTTCTTGGAACTTTTTCCAAGGACTTTTTCCAAAGGAACTTTTTCCTTTGGCCCCGATGCAAAAATGCTCTGCTGATGTTGTCGCTGCTCCTCTGGCCGGTCCTTACTCTTCATTCAGCAACTCGTCATTTTATATCAACCTCTTAGATGTTCTGCTTCTTCAGGACTCAGTCTCAGCCTCCCTCATCTGCTCACTCTATACTGTCTCCTTGGGAAATATCATTCTTGGTTTAATTTTGCATGCATTTATCAATGACCAAGGGTATATCACCAGCCTAGGAGTCTTGACATGAAAAATCAACTAGGTTGTCTTAAAGGCACCTCAATTTCAATATATTCGAAATCATTCTGTGATCTCTCCTAAACGGTACCACCATCTATCCTGCTTTGCAGCTCGGAGTTCTACCAGGCATCATTATCAAGTTCTGCCACTTTTTACTTTTTAAATAGGAGAAATATGTGTTTAATGGAAATTCAGAGCTTAATGTATCTTCCTAAATTAATATTAATTTAACAGCATCAAAGTAGAGAATTGCCTTAGATTTTCAAAGAAAGCAAAATGTGGAATAATAATTAGCATACAGTAAACACTGTTATAAGTCCTAAAGTCCTAGAAAAGAAAGATCTTAATTACATGGCAGTTGTCACAAAACATAAGAAAGGATAACGACAACAAAGATGTATTTCTTAGGGAAGCAGGAGCCTCAGAGGCCCTGAGAAACCCCAACTTAAGTTCACCTCCATCTTAAGACTAACAAGACACATTTCGTGCCAGTCATGACCCACAGTCGTTACATGTTTATAGCTGAAGATACAGCCTAACGATACCTGCAAGGGACACACTCCTACAACAGCAGAATGTCCAGATGTGCCAATACCCATAGCAATATGTCCATATGTCCCAATGCCCATAACAATGTATGCTTTCAAGATAATTATTGTTATGCTTTGATGTACTTAATGCACTAAAATGTCAAGTTTAACTTTCTTTAAATCAATAGAATACTACATTTTGTCATGCTGTCAGGACAGCTTAGCTTAGCTTGGCTTTTACATAGATAAGATTCTTAGATAAGAAAAACTGGGCTGGGTGCAGTGGCTCACACCTGTAATCCCAACACTTTGGGAGGCTGAGGCGGGTGGATCACCTGAGGTCAGGAGTTCAAGACCAGCCTGGCCAACATGGTGAAATCCCATCTCTACTAAAAACACAAAAATGAGCCGAGTGTGGTGGCATGTGCCTGTAATCCCAGCTACTTGGGAGACTGAGACAGGAGAATTGCTTGATCCTGGGAGACGAAGGTTACAGTAAGCCGAGACTCCAGCCTGGGCAACAAAAGTGAAACTACATCGAAGGAAGGAAGGAAGGAAGGAAGGAAGGAAGGAAGGAAGGAAGGAAGGAAGGAAGGAAGACAAGA